>NC_056733.1:619044396-619066896 GCF_019279795.1 Protopterus annectens
GTCACTACCAGAATAAAACTTTCTTCACTCTTCCCCCTGTTGGACTGTGTATTATTTTTCAGGTGCTTGTTTAATTAGTGTACCTCCTCCACACAGAATTTTACTATTTAAGGTTCAGAACTTGCCACAATCACTGTTCCCTCTGGATACTGTGACATGAAGTACACAGGTGACAAATGTCACTGGCTTTGAAAGTGTACCTTATGCAACTTCATTAAACATTTTCACTGGTCCAGTATAAACCCTAAAGGGAATATTGGATTGCTGTTCAAAAGTCTGGTCAGGATGCTGGTGAAAGGTAGACTGGATACAATATAATTATCACTAGTGTACTTTTCTGTATTTATGAAATGACCTTTAATACAGTCATATTAATAATGTATTCAACTGTTTGTTTTAATATAGATGTTCTTCGTTCCACATTGCTGCAGTCCTTACTATTGGGTAGTCCGCTGTCCAGTCGGCCCGAATACCAGAGTATATGGCTGACGTCGGTCAGGGCGCATTAGACTGACGTCAGTACGTCAGGGTACTAATGCGCATGACCGACGTTATATCCTCAGTCTTTTTTGCCGCATGGTCCGATGCAGAAGCAGTTTTGCGAGTGCAGGTTGGCGTTCTGAAATATTTCCGAAGCCGGAGTTTCAGACCGAATCAGAGTTGGCTAAGTACCCCGTTGGGGAACATTTTGGTTTTTCTTGCCTCAGTATTTAACCGGATGTCAGAAAAAGTGAATAACTGTATTTCTTGTGGGAAACAGATACCTCATAGGGATTACCATACCTTGTGTATACCTTGTTTAGGGCCTGAGCACGGACGTTGTTGGATGCCGCTCTTGTGCTAGGTTTAACAAACGCACTATTAAGAGGCGGTTAGACTGTGCCAGGTTAGTGTTTGGGAAGCGTTGCAATTATAAAATGCCGCCGGATGCTCCGCCCGCTTCGGCCCAAGAAGCGCAAGGACAAAACAGCGAAGCCTAGGGTTGCTGAACCGGCAGTCACGGACGACGGTTCTTTAGAAGGCTCAGTGGAGCCAGAGGTTTTGCCAGGAGTTTCTTTGGAGTCTCAGGCAGAGACTTTACTGTTACAGGATGTGCCTTCTCAGGAGGTAGGCCAGGCTGAGGGGCTTCTCAGGTAACTGTTCTTTCCTCTCTTCCCAAGGTAGTTAGAGCCTCTCCTTCTGTTGCCAAAACTTCTTTGAGAGGTAGGCCAAGTTCAGCTTCAGTGGGGGCTTCTCCTAGCATTTCAGGTTCTGTGCCTAAGAAACATATGCTTAAAATGGCAGAAGATTTGATTACTATGATTAGAGGTTCTATGCCCCTCCTGATAAGAGGCCTAGGGTGGAACCGAGTTTGATAGTTTTGAACAGTGTTCAGAGGCTTCTGAGTCTTCTGGAAGATTTGCAGGAGTATCCTCCTTATTCTGATTCTGATGTGGATGATTCCACTCCTACAGCTTCTCCTCCTGAGGATTTCTCATTTTCAGAGACTCTGCATTCCATGAGGGAGCACTTTAAATGGGAAGGCCAGGATTACTCTGATTCCAGGAAAAGGCTTAGGAATTCTTGTTTTGCCCCAGCATAGGCCCTTAGCTATACCTCCTGTGTTGAATGTGGTGGAAGATGTTTTTGCAGAGGCTTCCCTGAACCCTGATTCTTTGCCTCCTGCTCCTGTTAAACCTGATAGGTACTATAGGGTGCCTGAAGCTCATAAGTATCTTTTAAGAGTCCTAGGGCAGACCCGAAACTGTTTCTCAGGGACCTAAAGGTGTTAAGGCCTCTGTGGTTAAACCCCTGTTCCCACTGATAAAGAGGCACGGGCTTTGGATAGATGGGGAAAGAAAGTGTATACTTCTTCCACTTTAGCCATGAGGGCGTTGAATTGTCAGTTTCACATGCTTAAATATCAAAATTATCTCCTTTCACAACTGAAATCTAAGGTGGATGCTTTGGCGGAAGGTATTGAGTGTAAAGAGTTGCTGGATTTAGTTCATGTGTCTGAACAAGTGGGTAAGCATTCTTTGCAATGTGGTTTTGATGCTGTACAGGCCTCCTCGAGGGTGGCTGCCACTAGTTCTGTTCTTCGCAGGCATGCCTGGTTGAGGGATCAGAATTTAGCTGAGCATGTTAAGACTAGGATTTTGGATGCTCCTTTACAGTCTGATGTGTTGTTTGGTTCGCCTGTGGAAGCAGTTTTAAAGAAAATGGAGGACAAAGCTAAGTCTATGCAAACTGTTAAAGATTTTTGCAGGTGCAGCCACCAAGTTTAGTAGAAATTGGCCTACTAAGGGATGGACATATCCTGCTTATGATTCCCAGTCTAGGGGTAGGTCTAGACGTGGTAGGGGCAGAGCTCAAGGTTTTTAGGCCTAGAACAGGGAGCTCACCTGCTCAGACTTGTGGTGAGGGCAGGGGTCAGCCTTTTCGTAAACAGACCCAATGACCTGCCTTTTCAGCTGCCAGTACATTCGCGCCTGGCAGCTCCTTTGGGAGGAAGACTGTCTCTTTTCAAAGGAAATTGGGATTTAATTACTCAAGACAGATGGGTGTTGGATATCATTCACCACGGTTACAGGTTTTATTTCCATACATTGCCCCCTTTCAAAGGCATGCCAGATGTTCCTCCTCCACAAAGGAAAGAGGCTCACAAGCAAATTTCTCTGTTACTCCAAATAGGGGCCATTCAGCCAGTCCCTGTATCAGAAAGGGGCCTAGGATTTTATTCTCGCCTGTTCCTAGTACCAAAGAAGGGGAACACGTGGAGACCAATTTTGGATTTCTCTCCTCAACACTTATCTGGACATTCCCAAATTCAAAATGTTGACGTTACAACAGCTTTTACCTCTGCTGGGCAAAGATCACTGGATGGTAACTTTAGATCTCAAGGAAGCTTACCTTCATGTGCCTATAAGACTAAGTTGCAGGAAGTATCTGCGTTTTCGAGCTGGAAATTCTCATTATCAGTTCTCTGCATTGCCCTTTGGCTTATCTACTGCGCCCAGAGTATTCACAAAGGTTCTGGCTCCAGTGATAGCTTACTTCAGGCTAAAAGGAATTCAAATCTATCCTTACTTGGACGACTGCCTGATTCTGGCTCAAGAAAAGGAAGACCTTCTACAGCATCTGGAATATGTTATAGCAGTGCTAAGATGCCTAGGGTATTCTGTGAACGAAATAAAGTCCAGTCTAGTACCCTCTCAAGACATGTGCTTTCTGGGTGTGAGACTGAATACAGCAGCCCAGATGGCCTTTTAACCCCGGACAAACAAAAGAGTCTATCACTTTACTTCCATCAACTATCTCATCAGTCCGTGCTGACTGCAAGGACAGTCCTTCAAGCATTAGGGTTCATGGCATCTTGTATTCTGGTGCTTCCCAATGCCAAACTGCATATGAGGAAGCTACAATGGTATCTCAAAATGTATGGACACAGCACTGCCAGGATTTGGACACTGTCATTCAAATAATACCTTGCCTTCAAAAAGAATTTTTGTGGTGGGCTCAGGAATGTCACCTAAACAAGGGACTCTCTGTGACCCGGCCAGAGGCGAGTCAGATTTTAACGACAGATGCCTCGGACATTGCTTGGGAGCTCATCTAAATGGAAAGTGGATACAAGACAAGTGGCCTGCCAGACTACAGCATCTACATATCAACATGAAGGAGATGTTAGCAGTCCAGTTTGCATTAATGGCTTTCAAGGAGTTACTTCTTCCAGGGCAGGTGTTGATTCTAACAGACAACACAACTGTCATGTGGTACATCAACAAGCAAGGGGAACACATTCTTATCCTCTATGCAGGCAAGCAATGATTTTATGGGAGACTGCGCTAAGCTTGCAACTAACTCTTCAGGCAAGGTTTCTGCCGGAGCACAGAACTCCTTAGCAGATGTGTTAAGCAGACAAATCATGGATCCCCACGAGTGGAAACTGGATCTTCATGTATTTCAGAAATTGACAGTGTCATGGGGAACTCCAGACATAGATCTGTTCGCTTCTCCACTAAACCACCAGCTGCCAAAGTTTTGCACAAAGGGGTTTCATCACACAGCTTGGAAAGTGGATGCTCTGTCTTTCAGTTGGAAAAACCTTCATGTGTATGCCTTTCCACCTCTGCCTCTTCTTCCAAAGGTGCTATTAAAAGTCAGACAAGACAAGCCAAGGATGATTTTGATAGCTCCAGATTGGCCTCGGCAACACTGGTACCCACTACTAAGGAGTCTGGTAAGGAAGCCTCCATGGCCTTTACCCTTGATTCCTCATTTGTTATCTCAGAAGGACGGTCATCTGCTCAATGTCAAGCTTCACTCTTTTCATCTAACAGCCTGGCATATTCTGTGTTGAAACACAGCAGGTTTCAACTTCCTCAACAAGTTTTAAATGTGATTATGGAAGCTAGAAGACCTAGTACAAGGAAAGTGTACGCAGAAAAATGGAAGAGATTTTTATTTTGGAGTACAGCAAAGAATTTGGAGATTTCTGAGCCTAATTTGAGTGTGGCTCTTCAATATCTTACTGAGTTATTGGACAAAGGTTTGTCCTTCTCTTCCATTAAGATTCATGCTGCAGCAATTTCAGCTCACTATGATTGTGACCCACCATTGTTTTCGTGATCCTTTGTTCAAGCAGTTTCTTAGAGGGCAAAGAATATAAGACCCCCACGTAGAGCTCCTACTCCTGCTTGGGATCTCAATTTTGTGTTGGAAAAACTTACTCTACAACCTTTTGAGCCTGCGGCTACTGCTGAATTGAAATACTTGTCATGGAAGACTGCTTTTCTGTTGGCTATTACTTCTGCAAGAAGGGTGTCTGAGTTGCAGGCCCTTATGGCAGTAGAGCCCTTTTGATTTTCCATAAGCATAGGGTATCATTACGCACTAATCCTTCCTTTATGCCTAAGGTGGTTTCTAGTGTGGCTTTAAACCAAACTATTCATTTGCCTACTTTTTATGCAGACCCCCAAAATAAAGGGGAAAAGATTTTGCACACTTTAGATGTACACAGGCAATTGCGTTATTATTTAAGCAGGACTAAGGATTTTAGGCAGTCTCAGCAGTTGTTTGTTTCTCTTGCTTTGAGTTCGCAGGGCAAGCCTGTGTCAAAACAAACTATTTCTAGGTGGATTGGGTTTTGCATTGCATTTTGTTATTCCCATCATGGCAAGGAGATTCCAGCTGGGATTAGGCCTCATTCCACTAGGGCTACTGCCACTTCAACAGCATTTCTAAGGGGGGTGGCAACTAAGGATATTTTAGAGGCAGCTACTTGGAGTTCTGTGCATACTTTCTCTAAGCATTATCACCTTCCTATCTACTCTAAGTCTAGGGCTGGTTTTGCCACAGCTGTTTTGCAAGGCATGTTGTCAGCTCCTACTTCTTTATGATTTGCCAGCCTCCCTTACCTCTGCTTTGGGATTCTACCCAATAGTAAGGACTGCAGCAATGTGGAACGAAGAACATAGTACAGTTTTGTACCTACCATAAATGTAGATGTTCGAGGATCCACATTGCTGCAGTCCAATTTCCCTCCCTCCTTCCCCTCTGTGTTTAGGGGTGGTTGTGTAGGTGAGGTTATATGCTGATATTTTTGTATATATTGTACATATTTTTGGTGCAGGTATTTTGGGCCTTGTCTTTTTAGGGTCTTCTGACATCTGGGGCAAGAAAAGACTGAGGATATGACGTCGGTCATGCGCATTAGTACCCTGACGTACTGACGTCAGTCTAATGCGCCCTGACCGACGTCAGCCATATACTCTGGTATTCGGGCCGACTGGACAGCGGACTACCCAATAGTAAGGACTGCAGCAATGTGGATCCTCGAACATCTACATTTATGGTAGGTACAAAACTGTACTTTTCTGCCACTGCTCCATTGTTTGTAACTTAAGCATCATGTAATTGTTGAGCAATGTTTTACATTGATTGTTTTTAAAGTCTTTGAGCATAATTTCAGTTTAACTACTCATTCCCTCATTCTCAGGTTACCCACTTAATTGAATTTAGGGTTACAGTAGCTATCCGCCATCTATTCAGTCACAGAAGACAAGGTGGAGACAGCAAAACTAAACAGTGCAACATTTATTCACAGGATGTGCATGCACACTTGTACAGTACACACAATTGTGGGCAGTATGGAAGATTGCCACTTCATCTGTGGTAGGACTATTTAAATGTTGAAGGAAACAGGACCTAAGTAAAATCCCATGCAGACACAGGAAGGAAATGAAGGCTCTGCACAGGTGGCAAGCAAGCCAAAAGTGGAACCTGAAGGACCAAACATTACAGTTTCATAGCTGAGTAGAGTTGCTGAAGTCAGTGAAGCCTAACAACTTAAGTTTAGCCTGATGGTAACCTTCTCTGTACACCTTGAGTGTTCATTCTAAGGGACTGATAAGAGTTTTACTACTCACACAGACACGTAGCACAATTCTTATGAAAGAATGCCACATTGTTTGGGAAGCTCTTTCAGTTTAGTTGTGTAATTCTTGGTGGTCAGTTACACTTAGAGATTTTTGCTATAGGTGAATTCTGAAAAGTGATGTATATTTTGATAATTTACTGCATTATTTTTTACAAATAAAATGCATTTCAGATTGCCATTATATGGAACCCACTGTACCTGCCATTAGTCCTATGCAGAGTTATGTTTTACTGGGTTAATGTTCTAAATGTTCTTTGTAATGTAGTATATAGTTAGTGCAATGGTAATACATACTTGGTGTGCATACCTTTCAGTCAATAGGTATGCCAAGGTCTCTCTCAAATAGTTGACTTTGACAGGCGAGTAATAGTGTTAAGATTTTGCATTTGTAAAATTGTGAAACTGCTCTTTCCAACTGCTGGTTTTCTCTGCCAGGTATCAGAACAATGACAATCATTGTTTACACCTCTTGTGTGTATGCAAACAATTGCTACTTGAACCAGAACAATCAAAAAGCATAATGGATACACAATTTGCTTGCTATCTGAAATTCCTTTTCAGATGGCCTAGGCCAAATAGTTGCAGCATTATACTCGACATACTCAATGTAAACACAATTTAACATGCAATGAAAGCTTCCTTCTTGACATGGTGCGCTGTACCCTAAAATATTGATACTGAAATACTGACAAGCTTCATAGAGATTAAAGCTTTGACGACTTTAATGATTTTATATACAAATTTATTCACATGTTTTAAACTTGCTAACAATCGAAGCAAACATGGATAAGATTGCAGGATGTTTTGTGTATTTTGTTTTAACATGTTTGCTAGTGTTATATTGGTTAGTAGAGTGCTATTTTGTCTTGTGTTTGTATCACATCTTGGGAATTTTAAGTAAAATATATAATAAATATTTGTATAGTGATTGGTACTTGTTTTCCCTTTTCTAGCGGAGCTAAGCAATGGAACTTTGAAGAAGGATGTTTCCAGTAAAGAAATGCCTCGTATATGGGTTAGTGATGACTTAAAGATGAGAAGTTTTTCTCCCAGTCTTGTAAGTATTTTGCTCATAAGAGTAATAACTAGGAGATAAAGTATATTCATTGTTGGTATTTTAGTATATTTAAAGTAAAATATCATGGTGCTTATTAGTTTGTGTATAGAAAGCATTGCAGTAGAAGGGGCAGTTTCAGAAGAACAGAATTCATGTTGAAGTTTTGTTAGATTTCTACATTTGTATGTATTGTATCTGAATTTTAGTACAGTAGCTTTAGAGATTTAAATGCATTTGCAAAGATTGTAATGGTTTGTATCCAGAAATCAGTTAATCATGTCATCCTCTTGCATGTCATTCTTAGAGTTTGTTTGCAAAAGAGATTTGAGCCATGGTCACCTACTGTTAGAGGAAGCTCAAGGTTTGCATTGAATGATCTGTGGCATATTTTAAAGGTTACTATTACGTAAGTAGGACAGCAGTAGAGTCCTCATGTGTGAGCGGTTACCTTCAGAGACTGGAGTTTCGGGAGAATGTACAGAAGTCTTGTTTGACTCCTCACAGGATTGTTTTGCTGAGATGTGTCCTAAGTACCTCAGTTTTTGTACTTTCCTGTGGGAAAACTCTTTGAAACGAAGTATGTAGAGACTAGCCATGTTAGCCTAGGGGATATAGTTTTTAAGCTCAGTCTTATTCTGCAAACAATTTGCATCCCTTCAGAAAAACATTTTGTGGCAGACAAGTGAGCAGGATCAGGGCAATACCATCACAAAAGGAAATTAAACCCTGGTCCTCAAGGAATTGCTTCAGCAGCGGTGAACACGTCTGAAAGATCTGTTCATCTCCATTTACAACAAACTGGCAAAAGAAAAAGCTGCAAGAAGTTCTTGAGCAGATGCATTTTCATTTCCTTTGACAGGAATTTACCTGTATGCTTTTCTACTCTTTCCACTAATTTCCAGAGTAATTCTGAAGGTTCAGAAGGACTCTCCAAAGGTTGTTGTGGTGACTTCGTTCTGGTCCAGGCAACAGTGGTTTTCTTTACTTTTGGAAATGGCCGAGGGCAATTTACACAAATGTCTTCAGACTTGGACCTACATAGGCAAGACTGTTGGGGGGGTGATCCACCCCAACTTAAAACAACTTCAGCCAACTGCCTGGATAGTTTTAGTGGCTTTTAAGCATATATTTCCTGAGGATGTGCAACAGGCATTAAAAGATGCAAAAAAAAAAAAAAAATTCTAGGAAATCGTGTTAAATTGAAAAGATGTTCTATTTGGCACCAAGGCAAAAGAACCAGCACCTTTGTAAGGCTGGCATTTCTCTGGTTCTACAATTGTGCCAGTTGTACTGTGGCTTGTCCTACTCCACTATTAAAGTTCATTTGTTGGCCATTTCAGAATGTCTGCCCACATATCCTCTCCTTTCAGTGCATGCCTTTGTTAAAATGTATTCTAAATAGAGCATTGCTTACCAGGCCTCTTAGAAAATGTGTGGCTCCTCTTTGGAATCTCAACTTTGTTTTAAAGAAATTAACTTTCTGTATTTGCACCAGCTTATCCGGCTGTTTTGAGGTTCTTCACATTAAAGCAGTGTTTGCTTAGACTTTTGTAGATGGCTTGCTTATCCTTGCAGAGTCAGTGTCAGGAATTTCTCATTTGAGTGATGGATCCCTTTCACAGACTGGAGTTCAGGAGAACAGACGAAGTCTTGCTTGCTTTTTGAGGCATCTTCTGGAGATCTCATTTCAAAACTTTTTTTACCAAATTGTGGTCAGTCGACCTCATTCATTTTTCTGCAAATATTGGGGATTCTTGTAGAACTAATTCTCCTTTTATGCTTAAAGTGGTGTCTGACTTTACTTTGATCCAAGCTCTCCATCTCCCTGGCTTTTTTCCAAACCTGAAAACCGGCGAAAGTATAATTTGTATTGTAGATTTAAACTTTGCTATTTCTTTGACAGAAGTAATCTTCAAGCTCTGTTAACTTAAAGGTAGGAAAAAAGGACAAACTGTCCAAGCAGGCTATTTCCATATAGTCACATGCTGTTATCTTCTGTAGGTTCATAGGTAAGTGCTAGACTGGCTGTCGTGCAACATTTTAAGCCTAGGAAATTTTCCCTTTTGTTCTCAAAATAACTTCTCATTTGGTTATAGATTGGCTTTATCCATTGCATTGTTGCTAATAATATTACTCCTAATGAGAATAACTGGGATCATACCTTAGATAATATAAGGGGACCCATGCATGGGCTAAAACATTTAAGAAATGTTCTTTGTGTTTCACTGTTGCAGTCATCATGCGTGGGGTTATTCCTGCTGTGGTAGCCCTTGGCCAGCTGGAATACCAGAGTCAGTGTTTTTCTGCGGTGGCTACAGTCGCTTGTAGTCAGACGTCAGGTCGTCAGTGCTATAAAGCAAGGCAACTGACGTCATTACATCAGTCTTTCTTGCAGTGGAGCCCATAGCAGAAGCAGTTTGCACGAGTTCTGGTCGGTTGCTACCAGAGTTTGAATTATAGCTGAAAATGTCTTGTGAAGTACCCTGTTGTGGACCCTTTTTTCTTGCAGTAACCGATATCAGAAAAAGTTAATTGTCTTCCTTGTGGAATGCAGATCCCACACCAAGACTTCCATTCTGACTGCGTTACTTGTTTAGGCCCATACCACGCCATCCCCCGTTGCCGGTTCTGTGCCCTCTTTTTAATGAGCGCCATTCATAGTAGAGCTCTTATTGTAGACCGTTATTTTCATGTTCAGTCTTCGCATTTCAATATGGCGTCAGTCAGCCAACAATCCATGGACATTCTGAAAAATGCAGAGATGATAGACCACACAAGGCTAAGCCTTCAGACAACTACCACTAAGCAGGCTGTCAGTTCTCCGGAATTCAGTGAGGCTATTTCGCAGCCCCTGATGCCAGATTCGGTATCTACGCAGGCTTCTACAGAGACCCTTTCAGAGTCCGGTATGCCGCAGAAATCTTCGTCTTCTGAGCCTTTGGCTGTCTCTACCTTAGTTGGGTCAGGAGTACCTATGCAGGCACCAGCTTCCGAGGAGGCCCTTTGCACTACCGAATCTAGACAAAAAAACAGCGCCTTCTCATCCAGCTACCATTTCTCTCAGACAGGATTCTCTCAGGCCGGGAAGCCAGGCCACTCCCAGAAAATCTGCTTCTAGCCTCCATCTTGCTCCTGCTCCACCACCCCAAGGACAAATTCTTAAAATGGCGGAGGATCTCGTCTCCCTTATCTGGGGTAGTCAGGCCACAACTTCTAAAAGGAAAATGCACCCTTCTCCAGAAATTGACAGAACAGGGTTCTGAGGAATCTGACTATTCAGATTTTGAAGAGGCTCTGCAACCTCTGACTGCTTGAGGATTCAGAGGAATCCATCCCTTTTGCCTCCCCTCTAGAGGACCTTTCCTTCTGGAAAACTCTTCACAGTCTCTGGGAACATTTCCAATGGGAATCTCAGGACTTCCCCCAGTCTAAGAAAAGACTTAGAGTTTCTGGACCTGCCCCAGCACAGATCCCTGACCATTCCCCCTATTTTAGAAGTGGTGGATGATGATTTCCATGAATCCAGCTTTGCCCCTGACACAATCCCACCTGCTCCCAGTAAGCCTGACTGGTATTAGAGTACCGGATTCTCACAAATACCTGTACAGAAATTCTGCTGTAGACCCAGAGGCCATTACACAGGGGCCTAAAGGAGTGAAGACTATTTCTGCCAAGAATCCTATTCCTTCTGATAAGGATTCCAGAGCTCTGGACAGATGAGGTAAAAAAAAAAAAGTACACACCTCCGCAACCTTAGCAATCAGAGCACTCTGTTGTCAGTTACATACGTTAAAATATCAGCAGCACACTTTGGAACTATTATGAGAAAAGATTTCTACCTTTCCTGACTGTGTCAATTCAAAAGAGTTAGCAGATTTACTGCACTCTGTCAAATGGCCAAACACTCCTTGCAACTCTGGATATGATGCCCTAGAAGCCTCTAGTAGGGCAGCAGTGTCAAGATCGGTCAAACATGCATGGCTGAAGGAACAACCTCTCCCTGATCATGTGAAGTCTAAAGTTATTGATGCACCCCTGGATAAGCAGCGCTTGTTTGGAGTAAAAGCAGAGGAGGTGCTTAAAAAGATTGAAGACCAAGCAAAATCTATGCAAACAGTAAAAGATTTCTTTCAGGATCAACCTCCCGGGTTTAGCAGGAACTTTCCCTCTAAGCATTGGTCCTTTCCTGCACCCAGCAGACAGGGCCAAGGTAAGCCCCGCAGGGACAAGACCAATCCAGGCCCTTATCCCAGGGCTAGCAGAGTAGCACAGTGGACCACTTTGCCCCAAAGGCAGGGAGTTCTAAGCCTCCCTTCTATAGCAAAAACTCACAATGACTCCCCCTCCGCCATCTGCCCTCACTGCATTCACCAAAAACTAGGAGGAAGGCTCTACCTCCTCAAAGAAAATTGGCTTTCTGTAACAAAGGACCAGTGGGTCTTAAAAGATAATTTTTCAGGGATACAAATTCTTCAGCAAACTCTCAATTCCAAGAGGGTACCCAGACTTGCCTCCAAATCAGTAGACAGAGGCATTGGAACAGGTCCAAACTCTCATACTCCAGGGGGCAGTAGAACCTGTTATGTAGTTCGTGTAGAACACAGCCTGGGATGTTGTCAGGTTCCATGGATGCTGTGTTCTTGGCTTTGGAGAGTGTTTTTACCTGTGCAGCCGTGATTGCAGGAACTTTGCATTCTTCCGGTATAGAGATGGGCTCTTTAGGGAGTGAGAGGAGGGGGTGAAGGTAGCACTGAACCTATCTGCCAGGAAGATGGCAATATCAGTTGGTTTTGTATATTTAGTGCAATTGTACTGCAACTCCGAGCAGATCTGAGTGTTACCATTGAGATTCTTGACATAGCTATAGAATGCTCTGTGTTTGTCTTTAGAATCAGTGGCGATTTTTGTTTTTGTAATTAGCTTTGGAGGTTTTTATGAAGGATCTCAGCCTCTTACTGAGGCTGACCAGGGAGTTCCTCCAATCATGGGATTTTACTCTTTTTTTGCAACAGTTTCTTTCATCTGTTTGTTTATGGCAGGGGACCACCAGATTGGCTTCCTTTTTTTGGAGGATAGCATCTTGGTTTTGTTACGGATAGCAGGATCCATGCACTCGTGTAAGTGCTCACAAAGTGCATTTGTGTAGGATTCAGCAGTTGTACCTCTATTGTCCATCTGCATGGGTGTCGTGAAGTTTTCCACTTCTGTCTTAAGCGTGAAGTTGGTTTTGGAGAAATTTTTTTACGGTGGTTTCCTTAATGGGGAGTGGGGGCGGGATGTGGATGTCTATGCTGATTAGCTTGTGGTTGGATCTGACCAACAAGGAATTGACCTCTTATGTGGAACACTGGTTGCCCATGTTGGTTATGACCGGGTCTAGGATATTGCTGCCCCTGGTGGGGGTGTGCAGAAGTTGATCCAACGTTGAACAAAAGAGTTGGTAGATGAATAGTTTTCCTAGTTAATTTTGGTGTAGTTGAAATCGCCCATTATAAAGGCATTGGGTTGTACCCTAATATTTTCCAGTGTATCAAGAAATGAGGAGTGGGAATCCTGGGGCATGGTGGGGGATATGTAGCAAGTTACAATTTGGATTGTGGTCTTGCCCAGAGTTAGTTGCACTTGGATAATCTCAGATGCATTATGCTGAGCAGCTAGCCTGGAAGAGTGGATATCCTTAATGAATATGGACATGCTTAGTGTTTTGGTCCAGGTTAGGTGGACGAAGGGTGTGGTATGAATTGTAGCCTGGTAATGCAGAGCTGCTCTCTGGAGACTTGAACCAGGTCTCTGTCACTGCACAGATGTCTATATTCTCCATGTTAAGGAGTGCCTTGAGTGAATGCATTTTGAGGTTGACTTGTAGCATTGAGTTAAATTACCCTCAGATTTTGCTTGCTTGTACCTGTTACTGTGGTGAATTTGTCATTTGAACCTTGCCTAAAAAATGATAATATAGGGGTGGGGGAAGAGCCTTAGCCAGTATCCGGAATCCCAAGGGCGACATGTGCAGGCCATCTCTGCCAAAGCATTGTGGTCCATCAATCTTGCCATCCCAGGCAGGCAGATACTGGATCCCCTTAAAATGACACCAGAAGCTTAACCAGTTGTTGAAATCAATCATTTTGTCCTTGTACTGTGGTATCATTCTGGATGATGGCAAGATGGTACTCAGGGCTAGGGTCATACCTGTCTGGGCTACAAGATTGGAGAACTCCATGTCTCTCCATGTAGTGCAGGGAGGTACGTATCTGGTCATTCACAGCAACATGAACAATGACAGTCATATGGGTACTTGATTATCTTCGTGTTTCACTGTTGCAGTCCTATTTGGGTTATCTGTGCCTGTAGGTAGCTTTCAGCCAGCCTGAATACCAGAGTCTTAAGATTTCTGCATTGTATGCTGTTGCTTCTTCCATGACGTCAGGTCGTCAGGGGTATAAAACAAGTAGCCGATGCCATTACACCAGTCTTTCTTGCCGTGCGGTGTCCGAAGCAGAAGCAGTTCACAAGTGCTGGTCGGCAGACTCCTGAAATTTTCATTTTTCGAGTTTCAGACCTGAAGTCTTTTAAAAGATAAATACCCTGTTTGGGATCCTCTTTTCTTGCTGTAACAGATGTCTGAAAAAATTAATAATTGTCTTGCCTGTGGAAAGCAAATACCTCACAGAGATTTTCATTTTTACTGCGTCAGCTGTTTAGGCCCAGACCACGACGTCCCTCGCTGTGTTGGTGCCTTGTTCAACGCCCAAACTATTCGTCATCGAGCAATTTCTGTAACTAAATTCTTTCGCTGTCAATCTCCATGCTCCGAAATGGCTTTGGTAAGCCATCTGACTACCGATCTTCAGAAAAAACTAAAGGATAAAGACAGACCGCATAGGTCCAAGGCTGCCGGCGATGCTAATAAGCTAGTCGCCTGTCCACCAGTGCTCTGAGGTGCTTTTGCAGCCCCTGATACCTGCTTCTACAGATTCGTTGGCCTCTACTGAGACCCATTCGGAGTCCAGTATGCTGCGAGATGCTTCTTCGACTATGGAACCTGCGGATGTCTCTACCTTGGATGGGTCCAGAGCCGCTGTGCAGGCACTGGCTTCTGAGGGTGTATTCAGGCCTTCCGATTTTCATATTAAACAGACTTCCTTTCAAACCAAAAATTCCAAATTTCTCAGGCGTGAAGTTCGCACTACGCCCAGGAAACCGATGACCAAAGCGCATTCTCAGGCTCGCATGCCACAAAAACAAATGAATAAAATGACTGAGGACCTCGTTACTTTAATTAGGGGAAGTCTGCTTTCCCCCTCAAAAAGACCCAGAACTGATTTTCTTTCCGATTCATCTGATCAGGAATCTGCTAACTCTGATCCTTCTGATTTCCAGGACATTCCGTTATCTACTTATGAGGATTCTGATAGAGGATTCTTTCCCTCTGCTTCCCCTCCAGAAGATTTTTCCTTTGGTGAAACCCTGCACACCCTTGGAGAACATTTCTGCTGGGAGAGCCAGGACTACTCCCAGTCCAAAAAGAGACTCAGGGAATTTTTAAGCTTGCCTCAGCACAGGCCTCTAGCTATCCCTCCTGTTCTGGAAATTGTAGATGTCTTCCTGGAATCCAGCCTTACTCCTGATACCTTGCCTCCAGCTCCCAGGAAACCTGACAGGTAATATAGAGTGCCGGACTCCCACAAATTCCTTTTTAGGAATTCTACTGCGGATCCAGAGACCATTTCCCAGGGACATTAAGGCTACAACTGCCAAAAATCTTAATCCTTCAGGCAAGGATTCCAGGGGTTTAGACAGATTGGGTAAAAAGGTATACACCTCTGCTAAGCTTGCCGTTAGGGCTTTAAATTGCCATTTCCATATGTTAAAGTATCAGCAGCATATTATGGAGCTAATTAAACAAAAAATGTTGCTGATTCCTGATTGGCAGAACAGAGATTTACAAGAGTTAATGCATTTTGCTAACCAAGATGGTAAACATGCTTTGCAATGTGGGGCATCTTGCAGGGCTGCTGTCATGGGGTCTGTTCTTGGAGGACATGCTTTGCTTAAGGAACAGAACTTGCCAGATCATATCAAAGCAAAATTACTGGATGCACCATTAAATCAAGAGCGTCTATTTGGTGGTAAAGCATAAGTCCTCCTCAAAAGAATGGAGGAGAAAGCTAAATCTATGCAAACTGTTAAAGATTTCTTACAAGTGCAGCCACCTAGATTCAGTAGGCATTGGCCTTCAAAAAAAATATTACTTTCCAGTCCCTTCCAGGTCTTCAGTCCAAGCCCAGGGGCAACAGACAACCAAGACTTCAGTCTCAGGTTATGCACAGATCTAAGCAATGAAGTGCTCCCACGTCCAAAACTGAGTAATAAGCCACCATCCTATGGTAAAATTGCACAGTGACTTATCCTTTACTCCTCCAAGCCTTGACCAAGTACTTGCAACTTTAGGAGGGAAACTAGCACTGCATGCTAAAAACTGGCAATACATTACGCAAGACATAAATGGGTCTTAAACATTTGTTTCCCAGGGATACAGATTCCAGTTCCACTCACTCCCATCCATAAGCTGATGGCAAGACCTCTCCCCAAACCAGTGGGCAGAGGCCCAAAAACAAGTACTTTTTCTCCAGTATCAAGGCTATTCAACCTGCCCCAGCAGAAAAAAGGGGTCAAGGTTTTTATTCCAGACTGTTTCTGGTCCCCAGAAAAGAAAACTCTTGGCGTCCTATCCTGGATCTGTGTATTCTCAACACCTTTTTGGTGGTTCCAAAATTCAAAATGCTAACTCTGCAGCAGCTGCTTCCTATGCTAGCCAAGGACTCTTGGCTAGCAACCCTAGATTTAAAAGAAGCTTATCTGCACATCCCCATAAGGGAATATTGCAGGAAATACCTATGCTTCAGAGCAGGCTCTATGCATCATCAGTTCTCTGCACTTCCCTTTGGCTTATCTACTGCACCCATGGTATTCACAAAGTGCCTAGCTTCATCCATTGCATATTGCAGGCAGAGAAAAATTCAAATTTACCCATACTTGGACGATTACCTGATTCAGGCAGACAGTCAGGAATTGCTACTTCAGCACCTGGCATTTGTAGAGAGACTTCTAACTTCACTGGGATACGCCATCAATGAAAAGAAATCACAGCTGGTACCCAGCCAACAGTTTGTATTCCTGGGAGCAAGCTTGAACACAACTTCCCAGATGGCATTCCTCACTCTAGAGAAACAAATTTATTTGACAAACTACTTCAATCTACTGGTCATCAAAACCCAGCTATCTGCAAGAAAAATACTGCAAGCCCTAGATTTCATGGCCTCTTGCATTCTACTATTTCCATAAGCAAGACTGCATATGAGGAAACTTCAGTGGTACCTAAAAAGTCTCTGGTGTCAACATTCTCAGGACCTGGAAACGATTTCTATCATTCCTTGCCTAAGGACAGAGTTCCTTTGGTGGGGAGAGGCCTGCAACCACAACAAGGGACTCCTTTTCACTCTACCCCCTGCCGCCCAAACCCTAACAGACTCCTCAGACTATGCATGGAGGGCCCACATGGCAGGACACTGCATTCAGGGCAAATGGAACCCAAAGCAATTGCACCTGCATACCAATCAAAAAGAAATGGTAGCTGTACAGAATGCTCTGACAGCTTTCAAATGCCTTGCTCTTCTAGGACAACTATTGGTAAAGACAGACAACACCACAGTTATGTGGTACATAAACAAGCAGGGGGGGGAACCCATTCCTACTCCTCTGCAGACTAGCCATGGTTCTGTGGAACACAGCCTTGAGCAACCAAGTGCACTTAGAAGCTCAGTTCCTGCCAGGCAAACTAAATTCACTGGCAGACCTAAGCAGAAATCTCATGGACCCACACGTATGGAAACTGGAACCCAAAATATTCAAGCTTTTGAGGAACAGGTGGGGAACGCCAGAGGTCGACCTTTTTGCTTCCCCTCAGAACAATCAATTGAGCAAATTTTGCACCATAACTCCCCACAGCCAAGCTTGGAAAGTGGATACCCTGTCCTTCACCTGGGAAAACCTGTCAGTCTGTGCCTTTCCCCCTCTGCCACTCCTTTCGAAGGTTTTACTAAAAATCAAACAGGACAAGCCAAGGACAATCCTGATTGCACCAGACTGGCCACACCAACAGTGGTAACCCTCTTTTGCGCAGTATGACAGTGCTACAACCATGGCACTGCCTCAGATTCCTTTCCTGCTGTTCCAGCAAGCGGACCAGATTCTGCACCCTCCGCTACAGCCCATGAACCTTGCAGCCTGGCTAATCCCCTGAATTCAACACCAGCAACCCTCAGTAAGCAGGTGCTGGATGTCATTCTTGAGGCAAGGAGGCCTAGTACTAGAAAATCCTGTTCGGAAAAGTGGAAAAGATACTGTTCCTGGAGCCAGTCTCCGGGAATGGCCACAACTGTGCCTTGCTTACCTCATATACTAGGTTACTTAACAGAAATGCTCCACAAAGGCCTATCCTTCTCTTCAATTAAGATTCATGCCTCTGCCATCTCAGCTCATTATAATACTGAGCCACCCCTCTTCTCTCATCCTCTGGTAAAACAGTTCCTGAGGGGCCAGAAATTTAAGACCCCCCCAGGAGAGCTCCCACTCCAACCTGGGACCTTAACTTTGTGTTAGAAAAGCTCACGCTTCCGCCCTTTGAACCTGTGGCTACAGCAGAGTTGACATTTCTTTCATGGAAAACTGCATTTCTTCTAGCCATCAGTTCAGCAAGAAGAGTGTGTCTGAATTGCAGGCTCTTACGGCCATTGAACCTTCATCTAACCTGCCGACAGTGTTTCCCTCAGGACTAGCCCATCTTTTGTGCCCAAGGTGTTATCTAGTGTGGCTTTAAACCAGTTCATTTGCCAAACTTTTTCCTAATTCTCAGAATAAAGCAGAAAGGATCCTGCAATTCCCTGGGTGTGCACAGGAAGCTTAGGTTCTATCTGGACAGGGCTAAGTTTCTCAGATAATCTGGCCAGCTGCTAGTCAGCTTTGCTTGCTGCAGGGGCGGAGGGCAAGGCCATTTCATAGCAAACCATTTCTAAATGGATAGCACACTGCATACGTTTCTGCTACAAGCACCATGGAAAACCCACCCCACATGGGATCAGAACTCATTCCCTAGGTCTACATCTACCTCTACAGCATTTTTCAGGGGAGTCCCTACCAGGGACATACTTAAAGCTGCAACCTCGTGCTGTGTGCACACTTTCACCAAGTACTACCACTTGCCTATATTTTCTAAATCCAGAGCTGGATTTGCCCCAGCAGTTTTACAGGGCCTGATTGCCAGCCCTAATGCTTCATAACTACCTCCACCCTTCCTTAGCTTTGGGAATCAACCCAAATGTAATGACTGCAACAGTGAAACACGAAGAACATAGTACAGTTGTGTACACTTTACACTCTAACATCTACATGTTGCAGTCTTGGATGTTCTGTTTCACTGTTGCAGTCATTACACTTGGGTAATCTGCCTGCAGGTTGCCTTCAATTGGCCTGATTAACAAAGTATTGGGTCCTGCGTCAGTTGCTGTCCCTTCTTCCATGACGTCAGGTCATCAGGGGTATAAAACATGCAGCCGATGCCATTACATCAGTCTTTCTTGCTGGGCAGTGCCCAAAGCAGAAGCAGTTAGCAAGTGCTCGTCGGCAGACTCCTGAAATTTTCATTTTCAAGTTTCAGAACCAAAGTCTTCAACTTAAAGCCAAGTACCCCATGGGGGAAAGCAATTACCTCAAAGATTTTCATTCGTACTGTATTCCTTGCCTAAACCCTGACCACAACGTACCTTGCTGTCGGTTTTGTGCTTTATTTAATCAATGCACTATCCACAGTCAGTATATTTTTGCCTCTAAATATTTCGGTTCTTGGTTTAATTATCCAGAAATGTTGTCTGTTAGCCATCTGACTACCGGGATTCCGAAAAAACGCAAAGATGAAGACAGGCCGCCGAGGTCCAAAACTGCAGACAACGCTTCTAAGCCAGTCGACAGTTCGACAGTACTCAGTGATGTGCTTTTGCAGCCCCCGATACCTGCTACTTCTGATTTGCAGGCCTCTAGTGAGACCAATTCGGAGTCTGGTATGCCGCGAGATACTTCAACTATGGAACCCGCGGATGTCTCTACCTTGGATGGGTCCGGAGCCGCTGTGCAGGCACCGGCTTCTGAGGGTATATTCAGGCCAACGCACTTGCATATTAAATCGAAGCCTCCTTCATTACTAAGGCCTAAATCTTGATCCATGTCTAAAAAAATGACGCCCAGGCCACATGCTCAGACCCCTATGCCTAAAAAACAAATGATAAAAATGGCTGAAGATCTAATAACTCCAATCAGGGTTAGTCACCCCCCCCCCCTCCAAGAGGCCTAGGGCTGAGCTTGATTATGACTCTTCTGATCAGGATTCTGTTTCTTCTGATGACCTGGATTCATCTTTACCTACTTTTGAGGATTCTGATGCAGAGGATTCTGTTCCCTCTGCTTCCTCTCCGGAGGATTTTTCTTTTGGAGAAACCTTACATACTTTAAGGGAGCATTTTCACTGGGAAAGCCAGGAATTTTCTGATTCAAAAAAGTGGCTTAGGGATTTCCTTCTACCTCAGCATAGGTCTTTGGCTATACCTTCTGTACTAGACATTGTTGTTTTCTCAGAATCCAGTTTGGCCCCCGATTCCCTGTCCCTAGTAAACCTGACAGATACTACAGGGTTCCTGAGTCCCACAAGTTACTTTTCAAAATCCCGTTGCAGATCCTGAGACTATTTCTCAGGGGCCCAAGGGCATTAAGGCTTCTGCTGTAAAAGTCTTACCCCTTCTGATGGAGTCTCCAGGGTGCTGGATAGATGTGGTAAAAGGTTTATACTTCAGCAACCTTGGCAATCAGAGCTTTAAACTGCCAATTTCATATGTTAAAATATCAGCAACATGTCATTGCACTGCTTAAACAGAAAATGATGTTGATTCCTGACCGTGTGGAAGATTTACAGGACTTAATGCATTCTGCTGAACGAGTTGGAAAACATACTTTGCAATGTGGTTTTGATTCTTTAGAGGCCTCTTGCAGAGCTGCTGTTACTGGGTCTGTGCTTAGAAGGCATGCTTGGCTTAAGGAGCAATCTTTGCCTGATTGTGTTAAAGCTAAATTGTTGGATGCTCCTTTAAATCAGGACCACCTGTTTGGGAACAAGACTGAAAAAGTTCTTAAAAAGATGGAAGATAAAGCTAAATCTATGCAAACTGTTAATGATTTTTGCAAGTGCAACCTCCTAGATTTAGTAGGCATTGACCTACTAAGAATTGGTCCTTTCCAGCCCCTTCCATGTCTTCTCAAGCCAAACTCAGACACAGCAAAAACCCCAGGTTTCAGTCCCAGGGGAGACTCAGAACTAAGCAGTGGGGGGCCTCCACTTCCAAATCTGGGAATAACAAGACACCCCCCTATGGTAAACAGTCTCAATGACTTCCTTTTAAAATTTCCAAGCACTTATCTTCTGACCGCTCCTTTGGGGGTGAAGATTGCTCTTCGTGCAAAGAACTGGGAACTCATAACCCAGGACAAATGGGTTTTAAATATAGTGTGACAGGGATACAGATCTCATTTCAACACGTTGCCAACACCAAATGGGTGGCCGGACCTGCCCCAAATCAGTGGGCAGAGGCTCCAAAGCAAGTACTTTCCCTTTTAAGCATGGGGGCTATTCACCTGGTAGCAGAAGAGGAAAAGGGACAAGGTTTCTACTCCAGGCTTTCCATGATACCCAGAAAAGACAAATCATGGTGTCCAATCCTGGACCTATCTACTGAAAACACCTTTCTGGAGATTCCAAAATTCAAGATGCTGACTCTTCAATTACTTCCTATGCTAGGCAAAGACGCCTGGTTGGCAACACTAGATTTAAGAGGCATACCTGCACATCCCAATCGGGGATTCTTGCAGAAGATACCTACGCTTCAAAGTAGGCTACATGCATTGTCTGTTCTCTGCACTGCCCTTTGGCTTGTGTACTGCACCCAGCATATTTGCAAAGTGCCTGGCTGCAGTTATTGCATTTTGCAGGCAAGGAAGTATTCAAATATACCCATACCTGGATGATTGTCTAATTAAGGCAGAAAACCAGGACATACTTTTGAATCATCTGGCGTTTGTAAAAAGGGTTATAACTTGCCTGGGGTACACCATGAACGAAAATATCACAACTGGTATCCTGTCAACAAATGACATTCCTGGGAGCAAGCTTGAATACAACTTCCCAGATGGCTTACCTTATGCCAGAAAAGCAAATTTATTTGGTAACTTATTTCAAAGAAGTGGCCACACAAACTCTGCTATCTGCATGACAAATACTGCAAGCCTGGGGTTCATAGCCACCTGCATTCTTCTATTTCCATATGTAAGACTGCATATGAGGGAAACTACAGTGGTATCTAAAAAGCCTATGGAGTTGACATTCTCACAGCCTAGAAACAATGATTCCTATCATACCTTGCCTACGTTTAGAGTGCCTCTGGTGGGCAGAAGCCTGCCACCAAAACAAGGGACTACCATTTACACTACCCCCTGCCGCCCAAACCCTAACAGATGCATCAGACTATGCATGAGGGTCTCACCTGGCTGAAGTGCATTCAGGGCAAATGGAACCCATGTCAAATGCACCTGCATAGATTCATAGATAGATTATAGGTTCATAGATTAGTATTAGGCTATCTGCCCTTGCAAGCCACTTTTAAGCCTAGCCAATTATCCCTTGTGAGACTCAAATCCTGCACCTTGTGTTTGTAAGGCAAACACTTTAACCATTAGGCCACCCTCCCAACCCCACTGAAAAAGAAATGTTAGCTGTACAGAATGCTCAGACAGCCTTCAAGGACTACATTCTTCCAGAGAAACTAATGTTAAAGACAGACAACACCACGTTTGTGGTACATAAACAAGCAGGGGGGGGGTACACATTCCTACCCCCTCTGCAGACTAGCCATGGCATTGTGGA
>NC_056733.1:619071896-619091896 GCF_019279795.1 Protopterus annectens
CCCCCTGAGGATTTCTCTTTTGGGGAAACTTTGCATGAAATGAGGGAACATTTCCACTGGGAAGGACAGGAGTATTCAGAATCTAAGAAAAGACTGAGGTATTTTCTTTTTCTTCCCCAACATAGACCCCTGGCTATTCCTCCTGTTTTGGATATTGTGGATGATGCCTTTTCGGAGGCTAACTTAACCCCTGACTCTCTTCCTCCTGCTCCTGTTAAGCCTGATTGATATTACAAGGTTCCTGATTCCCATCAGTTTTTATACAAGAACCCTTCTGCTGACCCTGAAACCATTTCTGAGGGTCCTAAGGGAGTTAAGGCCGCTTCTGCCAAAAATCCCATTCCTACTGAAAAGGATTCTCGATCCTTAGAAAGATGGGGCAAAAAGGTGTACACTTCTGCTACTTTGTCCATTAGGGCTTTAAACTGTCAGTTTCATATGCTAAAATACCAGCAATTTCTCTTGTCTGTTTTAAAACAAAAGCTTACTTCCATTTCTGCCTGTGCAGATAAGGAATTACATGACTTATTGCATGCCACTGAACAAGTTGGGAAGCATGGTGTACACTGTGGATTTGATGCCTTGGAGGCTTCTTGTAGGGCTGCGGCCTCTGGCACAGTCATAAGAAGGCATGCATGGCTAAAGGAACAAAATTTGCCTGAACAAGTAAAGGCTAAATTATTGGATGCTCCTGTTCCGCATAATGTTTTGTTTGGATCAAAAGCTGAAGAGGTGATTAAAAAGATGGAGGATAAGGCGAAATCCGTGCAAACAGTTAAAGATTTCTTATAAGTACAGCCACCTAGATTTAGCAGGAATTGGCCTTCAAAAAATTGGTCCTTTCCCACTTCAGACAGGCCTCAGAGGGGTAGATATAGGCGCTCCAGAGGAAGGCCTCAAACGCAAGTTTCTTATAGACCAAGACAGTGGACTGCTTCCACCCCTAGGGGAGGAGAGGAACAGGTCACAAACTCAAAGGAAACCAACTCAATGACTCCCTCTGTTAGGCTACAGGAACTTCTTGCCTGGAAGCCCCCCTCGAAGGAAAACTCTCTCTTATATCAAAATTGGACTCAAATAACCCAAGACAAGTGGGTTTTGGATGTGGTTTTAAGAGGTTACAAATTCCATTTTCATACCTTGCCAAGGCCAAGCAGATGGCCAGACCTTCCAAAACATCAATGGACAGAGGCCTTAAACCAGGTGGAAGCCCTTTTGGCTATGAATGCCATAGAACTGGTTCCACTTTCAAAGATGGGAAAAGGTTTTTACTCAAGGCTCTTTCTAGTCCCAAGGAAGCAAAACTCATGGAGACCCATTCTGGATCTGTCGGTCTTGAACACCTTTCTAGAGATTCCAAAATTCAAGATGCTTACTCTACAGCAGCTACTTCCAGTGCTGTCCAAAGATGAATGGATGGTAACTTTGGATTTAAAGGAGGCATATTTACACATTGCCATCAGGCAGGATCGCAGAAAATACCTCTGGTTCAAGGCCGGATCGAGGCACTTTCAATTCTCTGCGCTGCCCTTTGGATTGTCTACTGCGCCCAGGGTCTTCACCAAATGCCTGGCTCCAGTAGTAGCTTACTGCAGACTCGAGGGAATTCAAATTTACCCTTATCTGGATGATTGTCTAATTCAGGCAGACAGCAAGGATGTCTTACTCCAGCATCTAGAATTTGTACAGAACCTCCAAGTTCCTGGGATTCTCTGTAAACATAGTCAAATTTGACACCATCACAACAGATAACTTTTCTGGGTGCACTTCTAAACACCACAACCCAGATGGCATTTCTGACATCCGAAAAACAATTACAGCTGGTTTCAACTTTCAGAACCTTGGCAACTTTAACTCAACTATCTGCAAGGAAATTCCTGCAGGCTTTGGGTTACATGGCCTCCTGCATCCTTCTCGTACCATATGCAAGACTGCACATGAGGAAAATACAGTGGTACCTAAAAAGTGTATGGTCTCAGCATTGCCACAGTTTAGACATACTGATCTCCGTCCTTCCTTGACTTCAAAAGGAATTTCTTTGGTGGTCCAGGGCATGTGCTCCAAACAAAGGGAAACCCTTCTGTCTGCCTCCTGCCACTCAGATTCTAACCACGGATGCCTCGGATTATGCTTGGGGAGCCCATTTTCAGGGCAATTGTCTGCAGGGCCTTTGGACAAAGGATCAGAAGCACCTGCATATCAACTTAAAGGAAATGTTAGCCGTTCAGAAAGCTCTATTGGCCTTCAGGAATCTTTTACAACCAGGACTACTACTAATACGGACAGACAACACCACAGTTATGTGGTACATAAACAAGCAAGGGGGATCTCATTCCTACCCCCTTTGCAGACTACACAGCTCTAGCTTGCAATCTGGATCTTCAAGCTCAGTTTCTACCAGGGAAACAAAACTTCCTGGCAGTCTGAGCAGAAACCTTTCGGATCCATACAAGTGGATGCTGGACACCAAAATATTCAGGATGATAGCAGTCTGGGGATGTCCTCACATAGACCTCTTTGCATCCCATCTCAATCATCAGCTACAGAATTTTTGCACCAGGACTTTCACAGAGAAGCTTGGAAAGTGGATGCCCTGTCATTCAGTTGGAGGAACCTCTCGGGATATGCCTTTCCGCCTCTTCCTCTTCTTCCACGGGTTTTATTGAAGATAAAACAGGACAAGCCCAAGATGATAATCTTGCTGGCTCCAAATTGGCCTTGGCAGTTTTGGTATCCATCTCTAAGAAACCTATGTCTGGAGCCCCCTTGGGTTTTACTTCTGTCTCTGAACCTTCTGTCTTAACATCAGGGTCAGGTTCTACACTCATGTCAACTCTCAGCCTGGCAGCCTGGTTAATCCAGGGCCTTTCATTTCTTCTTTCCTACCCAAGCAGGTTATGGATGTCATTTTAGAAGCCAGACGTCCTAGCACTAGAAAATCTTATGCAGGAAAATGGAAAAGATTTTGTTCCTGGATGCAGGCTCAGGATTCTGATCCTCTTCTTCCTAACATTACTTTAATTTTACTTTACTTGACAGATCTCTTACATAAGGGTCTCTTTCTCTCCCATTAAGATACATGCATCTGCTATTTCTGCTCATTATAATACAGACCCTCCCATCTTTTCCCACCCGCTCATGAGACAGTTTCTCAGAGGAGCTAAGAACGTAAGACCTCCTAGATCTCCTCCCATTCCTGCTTGGGATCTCAACTATGTTTTGGAAAAACTAACCTTGCTTCCTTTTGAGCCTGCTGCCTCTTCTGACTCCAAGTTTTTATCTTGGAAGACAGCTATCTTGTTAGCCCTTACCTCTGCCAGGAGAGTTTCAGAGTTACAAGCTCTTATGGCTGTGGAACCTTATATTATTTTTCATCAAGACAGGGTATCTTTGAGGACTAATCCTACCTTCATGCCTAAGGTGGTTTCCAAAGTGGCTTTAAATCAAACTATCCACTTGCCAACCTTTTTCCCCACTCCTCTAAATAAAGGGGAAAGGATCTTACATTCCTTGGATGTACACAGACAACTATGTTTTTACCTGAACAGAACCAAGGACATCAGAAAATCAGAACAATTGTTTGTTTCTTATTCTTCAAGTTCCCAAGGTAAAGCCATTTCAAAACGGACCATTTCTAAATGGATTGCTCATGGAATCAGATTTTGTTATTCACACCATGGAAAGCAAATCCCAGGGAGTATACGGACTCATTCCACCAGAGCTGCTGCCACTTCTGCGGCCTTCCTCAGGGGAGTTCTTACCAAAGACATTTTGGAAGCTGCAACTTGGAGTTCAGTGCATACTTTTTCTAAGCACTACAATCTACCTCTCTACTCTTCTAGGGCAGGCTTTGCCTCTGCAGTCTTGCAGGGCCTTTTAGCCGCCCCTTCTTCTTTATGACCACCTCCCTTTCTCTCAGCTTTGGGATTCTACCCTACAGTCATGACTGCAACAGTGAAACACGATGAACATAGTACAGTTGTGTACACCTACCATAAATGTAGATGTTTGAGTGTCTTCACTGTTGGCAGTCCCTCCTGTCCCCTCTTATTTTTACTTTTATGTATTTCCTTTTTCCACCAGTCTTCTGAGGTGTATTTGCAGAGGTTATGGAACCTTTTTCATTTTGGGACTCCTGACATCTGGGGCAAGAAAAACTGGAGAAGATGGCGTCGGCTGTCAGCTTTGTACTCCTGGCGCTTTGACGTCAGGGAGCATGGTTGAACAGCCGACGCCCGACCCAGACTGGGATTCTGGCCGACCGAGGGCTGCCTGCCGGCAGGGGAGAACCCTACAGTCATGACTGCAACAGTGAAGACACTCTAACATCTACATTTATGGTAGGTGTACACAACTAATTTCATCCTTCTGTTTTGTCTGGCCAGAGGCAGTCATCACCGGTTACCTCACAGGATGGACTTTCTCCCACAAGACTAAGGATATCTCATTCACCCTCAATTGTTCGTTCTTCAATTGACATTTTGGACAATAGAGTATTGATTCCTTTTAGGCATCAGTTTAAGGACATGCTTCGGGTTTTTCAAGGTGGCCAGGAAATCCACTATTAGGAATTTATTTGTAACTACATGGAAGGGATTTTTTTATTTGGTTCTTAAGGCATGACCTGGATCCTCTTTCTGTGGGAGTTCATACGGTCCTTTCTTATTTGTATGCGTGTCTAAATTCTGGCTTTGCATAGTAGTGTTAGTCAGCCATTTCCCCTTGTCTGCCTCTAAATCTACCTTAAGCTTCTAGTTTTGAAGTCGGACAATTTTTAAAAGGCGTCCTTCGTGTTTGGCCTCCAAGAAACCTCTGTGTCTTCTTTGGGACTTTAATTTCGTTTTTCAAAAATTGACCCAGACTTTTTTTGAGCCTGCAGTTTCTTCTTCCCTACAGCATTGTACCTGGAACACTGTATTGTTGGTGGCTCTTAGCCTTCCAAGAGGATGTCTGAACTTAATGCACTCATGGTGGTTCCACTTTTTTGTATTTTTACAGGGTGTCTCTTGATAAGTCTTTTATGCCCAAGGTGGTTAATGATTTGACCTTGAATCAGTCTCTCTATTTTATTGGTTCATAGATGTTTGCTAGGCTAATGACTACAAGGGCCTTTTTAAGCCTAACCATGCATTCCAAGTCTCTGACAAGTTCTGGTACCCTTGATAAATGTAAGCATGGGGCTGGGAGATGAAACATTAAGAGGTTGCCTGTTTGCATTAGAGATGTAGGTGCCAAACCAGCGATGAATTTCCAGTTTCCCTTCCAGTTTTCTAAGTTGCACTTGAATTGGGTTAGGGAGGAACTGTGCTTTATATGGATGGTGGGAGCCTGTTCTATAGACTGGGTAGTCTGTGATACATATCTATCTCTTCCGCAGGTCCTATTTAAATCACAGGCAAGGTTTAAGTGTTTAGAATGAGTAATTCTGGCAGTGTTTGTTTTGTGGATATGCAGGAGGTCCATCTGATTGGGGTCATACAATACCCTGTATGCCAGGCATATATCTCCCCTCAAAAGCCTATAGGAGACAGAATACAGGGTTAAGGCCTTCAGGTGGTCTGCATAAGGCATTTTACTTGCGCCCTGTGTTCTTTTAGTGAGAAACCTCTGTGGGCATTCCAGTTGTTGGATATGCCTGGTTAGGTACATACCAAAGGGTGCATTGTGCTCAGTGATGGGTCTGATGAATGCCGAATACAGTGGAACAATGACTTCCTTGGACTTAGTTGACGTACCATTGTTTATAATTTGCCCAGCGTAGCATTATTTCCTCACACTCTAGACACATGATGATCAAAGGCTAGATTACTAACTGTGCGTGTCCCAAAGTCCTTCACTACCAGGTCAACTATAAGGGGTGTTGTGTCAATATGTTAGTTACCAGGGATGGATGATTTCCCAAAGGATATTATTATGCATTTCTTGGCATTTAGTTTAGTTTTAGTCCATTGCTCTGATACCAGTTTGTCACCCTCTCCTATATAACATTTGTGTTGGTGAGTGATTCAGTGACTGTTCCTGATTTGCAGATTTAGTCAGCCAGAGACCACTTTCATTGGGCTTGACTTCTGAGAAGTAAATGCCGAAAAGGAGCAGTCCAAGGATTGATCCCTGAGGGACTCCACTTGTGACTGGTCTCTTTGTAGAGGTGGGCTCTCAAATTCTAACTTCCTGGGTACTGTGTGAGCCAGTTGGCTATCCACTGCGTCGCATACAGGTTTGTACCCAATCTCTTGAGTTTGTCAAAAATGCCTAGGTCTGGTATTGTCAAATGCCATGGCCAGGTCAAGGTAGGCAGAGTGAACTATTTTGTCTTCATCCATTGCTTTGGTGACCTCCTCAAAGAAGTCCACCAGGTTGAGTAGGCATGATCTGCTCTTGATGAAATTAAACTGGCTTGCTTCCAGTGTATAGAGGTTTACTGCATCTCTGATCATCTCAATGATGATTCTGTCTATGGCTTTACATATAAAACTAGTGAGACTTGTGGGTCTGTAGTTGTCACCTTTCTAATTCTTAAATTGATAGTGAGAGATGTAGTTGCACAGTATCACTGGGGGCAAGGTTCAGCCGTGCAAGCACTTATGGTACCAAACAGGTTGTCAGAAATCTGCACACTACACCCACTACACACAGTATGGACCATACACATACCTACATATGCAGAGACTCCTGACTGTAATCATCCAAAACTCCAAAGACTACCTACACATTATACTTAAATTATTCTCCTCAACAGCAAAGCATTCTGTCAAAACACCCAACATGACACGGCTACATCTCCTAGCATCTCACCTTCTAAGTCCATAAGGCAAACCACCACATAACCCAATATTTCTGTTATAGGAGAGAGAAACTCCATTGGGACACGTGCACACATACAGGTCATAGGTCTGCAAGTGCCTGTATGACTCAGTCCACTTATGTGCCATTGACCTGATATAAACCTCCCTGGACTATATGAAGAGAGATGTTGAAGCTCTTGGACTGTGTCCCAGGCCAGCAGGAGTCTATCATTGAGCCAGTATACTACTTTCTCCAGGGATGCTGCTGCAATATGAAGAGAAGATAATGGGCTTTAGTAATTGGCTTAGTTTTTTTGGTGCCATTTGAAAGGGGTAGTTTTTTATTTTTTGAAGGGGGTAAAACTTTTGCCAGCCTGAGGATGTTCTTTGTGTGTCACTGTTGCAGTCATTACATTTGGGTAATTTGCTGATAGGTTGCCCTCAGTCGGCCTGAATAATAAAGTCTTGGGTCCTGCGTCGGTTGCTGTCTCCTTTTCCATGACGTCTGGTCGTCAGGGGTATAAAACATGCAGCTGACGCCATTTTATTCAGTCTTTCTTGCCGCACGGTGCCCGAAGCAGTTAAGTGCCAGTCGGCCGACTCCTGAAATTTTCATATTCGAGTTTCAGAACCGAAGTCTTCAAACTAAAGCCAAGTACACCGTTGGGAAAACTTTTTCTTGCTCCTTACCGATGTCAGTAAAAGTTAATTGCATTACTTGTGGGAAGCAAATACCTCATAAGGATTTTTGCTTCCAAGTAGGTTCATAGGTACTAGGCTATCGGCCCTAGGGCCCAGCCAAGCCAAGAAAATGTACCCTGGCTTTCGCCACCCAAGAAAACTATTTTCCTGTGCCCCTGTCGAGCAGAGCCACAGAAGTGATCCCCGGTGTGAATTTCCCATTTCCCATCCAATCATCAAGATTTTTCTTGAGTGCTAATGAAGAGCTCTGTTTGACATAGGTAGTCTGTCCCAGAGTATGGGAAGTCTCTGGGACAGGAATCTATCCCTCCAGCATGTTCTGTTTATTGTGGTGACAAGGTTAAGGTCCCTAGAGCGTGTAGCTGGGAGGAATTGGGATTTCTGTAAGTGGAGCATGTCCAGCAGCTCTGGGTTTGACATAGCTTTGTATGTTAGGCAGAGATTGTCCCCTAGTAGGCGATATGCGATGGAGTAAAGCTGTAGTTTTTTTTAGACTGTCTGCATAGGGCATCTGTTTGAGGCCAGTAGTCCTCTTTGTGAGGTATTTGTGGTCTTTCTAGTTGTAGATGTCTTGTGAGGTACATACCAAAAGGGGCATTGTACTCTATAATGGGTCTGATTGAGTAGAGGGGAACAATGACCTCTTTTTTTTTTTCTGGATGAGAATCCTTTTGTGATGAGATGAGCCATGTAGAAGGATTTCCTGACCACTGTGGCGATGTGATTATCAAAGGAGAGACTAGTGTCCACCTGTGTCCCAAGGTCTATTATCACATTTTCGGCATTAAGTAGACTACCAGCTATGTGGTAGTTCATGGGTACAGAGCTTTTACCAAAGGGGATGACAATACACTTTTTGGCATTGAGCTTCAGGCCATGGCTTTGACACCAGGTATCTGTCTCAGTGAGGCCCTTTTTTAGTTTGTCCACATCGTTAGTTTTGATTATGGCTCCTAGTTTACAGTCCTCTGCAAACTTTGTTAGCCAAAGACCTTCTGTGTTGGCCTGCACTTCAGAGAAGTAGATACCAAACAGGAGAGGACCCAGGACTGAACCCTGGGGTATTCAACTTGTCACTGGTCTGATGTCGGATTTGGAATCCGCTACTTTCACAGTGTGTGTTCTGTCCATGAGCCAGTTGGCAACCCATCTTGTGACATAGGGATTTATACCTAGTTTAGTGAGCTTATCTATAATTCCAGAGTGGGGGATGGTGTCGAAGCCTTGACTAGATCTAGATAAGCTGTGAACCATTTTACCCTCATCTATGGCTTTGGTGACTGCTTCAAAGAAGTCAATCAGGTTTAGGAGACATGATCTGCCTTTTACAAATCCAAACTGTGTAAGGTTCGGAGTTTGGAGATTACCAATGTCTTTTTTTGAGTTCCACGATGATACGTTCCATGGCCTTGCAGAGCAGGCTCGTCAGGCTAATGGGTCAGTAGTTCCCAGTGTCCGTCATGGCTCCCCCTTTGTGGAGTAGGATAACTGTCACGGTGCGCCATTCAGTGGGTACAAAGCCTGAGGTGAGGCTATGATTGAACATAGTACTTGGGTAGGGTGCCAGTTCATTCTGTAGTTCATGTAGAATGCAGCCTGGGATATTGTCAGGTCCCATGGATGCTGTGTTCTTGGCTTTGGAGAGTGTGTTTTTTTACCTGTGCAGCCGTGATTATAGGAACTTTGCATTCTTCCGGTATAGTGATGGGCCCTCTAGGGGGTGAGAGGGGGGTAAAGTTAGCACCGAACCTATCTGCTAGGATGTTGGCAATATCAGATGGTTCTGTATATTTAGTGCCATTATGCTGCAACTCAGAGCAGATCTGAGTGTTCCCATTTGGATTCTTGACATAGCTATAGAATGCTTTGTGGTTGTCTTTAGAGTCAGTGGCAGCTTAGTTTTCGTAACTAGCTTTGGAGGATTTTGAGGGATCTCAGCTTCTTACTGAGGTTGACTAGGGAGTTACTCCAGTCACGAGATTTTACTCTTTTTTGCAACAGTTTTCTTCTGTTGTAGAGTTTGTTTATGGCAGAGGACCACCAGATTGGTTTCCTTTTTTTGGAGGATAGCATCTTGGTTCTATTAGGGATAGCATGATCCATGCACTTGTGTAAGTGCTTATAAAGTGCATTTGTGTAGGATTCAGCAGTCATACCTCTATTGTCCGTCTGCATGGGTGTCATGAAGTTTGCCACTTCTGTCTTAAGAAGTGTGAAGTTGGCTTTTGAGAAGTTTTTTACGATGGTTTCTCTAATTGGGGCGGGGGTGGGATGTGGATGTCTAGGCTGATTAGCTTGTGGTCTGATCTGACCAACGAGGAATTGACCTCTGGTGTGGAACACCGGTTTCCCATGTTGGTTATGACCTTGTCTAGGATATTGCTGCCCCTGGAGGGGGTGTGAATAAGTTGATCCAAGGCATTTGAATTTATGAATTCTAGAAAACGTTGAGCGAAAGAGTTGGTACACTAGTAGTTTTTTCCAGTTAATGGTGGGGCAGTTGAAATCGCCCATTATTAGGGTGTTGGGTTGTACCCTAATACTTTCCAGTGTATCAAGAAATGAGGAGTGTGAATCCTGGGGCATGGTGGGGGGTCTGTAGCAAGCTACAATTTGGATTGCGGTCTTGCCCAGAGTTAGTTGCACTTTGATAATCTCGGATGCATTATGCTGTGCAACTAGCCTGGAGGTGTGGATATCCTTAATGAATATGGACCCGCCTCCGTCTTTAGTGCTTCTTTCTAGGTTAGGTGGCCGAAAGGTGTGGTATGAATTGAAGCCTGGTAATGCAGGGGTGCTCTATGGAGCTTTGAACCAGGTCTCTGTCACTGCACAGATGTCAATGTTCTCCATTTTAAGGAGTGCCTCGAGTGAGTGCATTTTGAGGTTTAGACTATAGCATTGAGTAGCATTACCCTCAGATTTTGCTTGCTTGTACCTGTTACGGTGGTGAATTTGTCATTTGAACCTTGCCTAAAAAAGGCACTATAGGGGTGGCAAGAGCCTTAGCCAGTATCCGGAATCCTAAGAGCGACAGGTGCAGGCTATCTCTGGCAAAGCATTGTGGTCTGTCGATCATGTCGTCCCAGGCAGAAAAATACTGGATCCCCTTAGAATGACACCAGAAGCTTAGCCAGTTGTTGAAGTCAATCATTTTGTCCTTGTACTGTGGTATCATTCTGGGTGATGGCAGGATGCTACTCAGGGTTAGGGTCATACCTGCCTGGGATACAAGATCGGAGAGCTCCTCCATGTCTCTCCATGTAGTATAGGGAGGTACGTCTCAGGTCATTCACACCAACATGGACAGTGACAGTGTCATATTTGTACGTATTGTGAAGTGACCTGAGTGCATGCGTTATGTGGTGGATCCTGGCACCTGACAGGCAGCTGACCGTAACTTTCTCCTTGTTTAGTCTAGTGAGTTGGAACATCAGTGTGCCTGACTATAGAGTCACCTATGACTAGAGTGTTGGGTATGTTATGCCTTATGGGCTGTGGTTGAGTGGCACACTGAGTTTGTGGGCTGTGTGTCATTTGGGTTGTGTTGGGGGTGGAGTTTGCTTGCGTTTATGATTTGGATGTCCCTGATGCTTGGGCAGGTTTTTGAGAGCCTCCGCGAATGTAGCTGTGTGTTTTGTGTTTCTATGTGTGTGTTTTGGTGGTGTAGGTTTTGAGGGACTATGTGATGAGTGTGGTGTGGTGCAAGTTGGTTCAAGATTTAACTATCCTGAAATGTTGTCGGTTAGCAATCCGACTACCGGAGTTCACAAAAAATGCAAAGAAAAGGACAGAGACCATCGAGGTCCAAAACAAACTAAGCTTCTCCTAAGCCAGTCGCCGGTACTCAGTGAAGCACTTTCAATGCCCCTGATACCCGCTACTTTTGAGTCGCAAGCCTCTATCAAGACCCATTCGGAGTCCGGTATGCCATGAGATTGAGTATTGAACCCGCGCATGTGTCTCCCTTGGATGGGTCCAGAGCCGCTGGGCAGGCACTTGCTTCTGAGGGTGTTTTCAGGCCTCAACATTTTTATATTAAACCGTCAGCAACAAAAACTAGGTGAAAAACAACTTCTGTGTCTAAAAAAGACGCATGAGCCACATGCTCAGGCCCCTATACCTAATGAACAGATTATCAAAATGGGTGAGGAATTAATTACCTTGATCAGGGGTTCACCCCCCCCCAGCTAAGAGGCCTAGGCAAGGCACGGATTATGAATCTTCAGATCAGGTTTCCATTTCTTTTGTTTCCTCTTCTGATCAGGAAATTTCTATTCCACCCTCTGAGGATTCTGCTGCAGAAGAATCCATCCCATCTGCATTTCCTCCTGAGGATTACTCTTTTTGAGAGACTTTGCATACTTTAAGGGAACATTTTCACCAGGAGAGTCGGGACTTCTCTGAATCAAAAAAGAGGCTTAGGGATTTCCTCCCCCCCACCCTCAGCATAGGCCTTTAGCAATACCTCCTGTATTAGACATTTGTTGATGTGTGCTCTGAATCCAGCATGGCTCCTGATTCCCTGTCTCTGGCTCCTAGTAAGCCAGACGGATATTACAGGGTTCCTGACTCCCACAAATTTCTTTTCAAAAATCCTGCTGCTGATCCTTAGACTATTTCTCAGGGTCCCAAGGGTGTAAAGGCTTCTACAGTCAAAAATCCTACCCCTTTTGATAGAGAATCCAGGGTGCTGGATAGATGGGCTAAGAAGGTTTATACGTCTGCAACCTTGGCAATCGGGGCTTTAAACTGCCAATTTCATATGCTTAAATATCAACAGCATGTTATGGGCTTACTGAAACAGAAAATGATGATTTCTGATTGTGTGGAAAATAGTGTTACAGGATTTATTGCATTCAGTAGAACAGGTTGGAAAGCATACTTTGCAATGTGGTTTTGATTCCTTGGAGGCCTCTTGTAGGGCCGCTGTTAATGGATCTGTGATTAGAAGGCATGCCTCGCTTAGAGCAAAGTCTGCCTAATCATGTTAAAGCTAAATTGTTGGATGCCTTTTTGCAGCATGATACTCTGTTTGGTAATAAGGCAGAAGAGGTTTTAAAGAAAATGGAAGACCAAGCTGAAACTTTGCAAACTGTAAAAGATTTCTTGCAAGTGCAGCCACCCAGGTTCAGTAGGCACTGGCCTACTAAAAATTGGTCCTTTCCTGTGTACATCAGAGCCACGCAGGGCAAATCCAGGCACTCAAAAGGCTCCAGATGTCAATCACAAGGTTCTTACAGGTCAAATCAGTGGGGTGCCTCCACCTTCAAATCTGGAGGAAACTAAGCACAACCCTACAGTAAGTAGTCTCAATGACTTTCCTCTACCATCACCAAGCACTTGGGGGGGGGGGGGGGCTAACACTTCATGCTAAAATCTGGCAGTTAAATTACCCAGGACAAGTGGGTATTGGGGTACAAATTTCATTTCCATACTTTGCCAATTCCAAATGGATGGCCGGATCTGCCACAAAACCAGTGGGCTGAGGCCCAGAAACAAGTCATGTCCTCCTCATGGATATGGGGGCTATTCAACCGGTACCAGAAAAGGAAAAAGGACAAGGTTTTTATTCAAGACTTTTCCTGGTACCCAGAAAAGACGGTTCATGCGGTCCAATACTGGACTTATCGATTCTGAACACGTTCCTGGACATTCCAAAATTCAGGCTTTACAACAGCTGCTGCCTGTGCTAGGCAAGAATGCTTGGTTAGTAACTAGACTTAAGAGGCATATCTACATATCTCAATAAGGGAATCATGCAGAAGATGCCTCCGCTTCAAAGCAGGTTTTTTGTATTACCAATTCTTTGCACTGCCCTTTGGCTTACCAGCTGCGCCCAGGGTCATTACGAAGTGCCTGGTACCAACAGTTGCATTCTGCAGACAAAGAAGCATTCAAATTTATCCTTATCTGGACGATTGTCTCAATCAAGCAGAGGACAAGGACACTCTTCTTCAACATCTGGCATTTGTAAAAAGGCTTCTAGGTTACCTAGGGTACACCATAAATGAAAAGAAATCACAAATGGCACCCTCTCAAATAATTACATTCCTGAGTGCAAGCTTGAATACAACTGCCCAGATGGCGTACCTCACACCAGACAAAGGCAACTGACAACATACTTCAAACAAATGGCAACCAAAGCCCAGTTATCTGCAAGACAAATTCTGCAGGCTTTGGGATTCATGGCATCCTGCATTTTACTAGTTCCATATGCGGGACTGCATACGAGGAAACTTCAGTGGTACCTAAAAGGTTTATGGAGTCAACATTGTGTCAGCCTAAAAACAATGATTCCTCTCATTCCCTGCCTACAACAGGAATTCCTTTGGTGGGCAGAGACATGTCTCCAAAACAAGGGACACTCATTCACTCTACACCCTGCCACCCAAACCCTAACTACAGACAGACTAAGTTTGGGGGGGCCTACCTGGCAGGGAGATGCATTCTGAGCAAATGGAGCTCATACCAAATGCATCTGCATATCAACCAGAAAGAAATGCTAGCTGTTCAGAATGCTCTGACAGCCTTCAAGGACGTACAACACCACAGTTTTGTGGTACATAAGCAGGGGGTTACACTTTCCTATCCCGTTTGCAGACTAGCCATGGCCTTGTGGAACACAGCCTTGACTTACCAAATACATCTCCAAGCCCAGTTCTTGCCAGGAAAGCAAAATACTCTGGCAGACGACCTCAGCAGAAATCTTATGGACCCACACAAATGGAAACTGGATCCACAAATCTTCAGCATGTTAACACAGAAATGGGGGAGCCCAGACATAGATCTATTTGCCTCTCCCCAAAATTATCAGTTGATCAAATTCTGCACAAGAGCTCATCACAAAAAAGCATGGAAAGTAGATGCTCTATCCTTCAGCTGGAAAAACCTGTCCGTCTACGCCTTTCCCCCTCTGCCTCTTCTCTCCAAGGTCGTAAGTCAAACAGGAAAAAACAAAAATTATTCTAATTGCTCCGGACTGGCCTCGTCAGCACTGGTACCCACTTCTAAGGAACATGTCACACCTTCCCCCATGGTACTTGCCTCAAATACCTCATCTACTGTCTCAGCAGAACTATCAAATTCTGCATACTCTGCTCCAAACTCTGAACCTTGCAGCATGGCTAATCAACTAAACCACACCTCTTAGTAAATCTGTGATGGATGTCATTTTGGAAGCCAGAAGGCCTAGTACTAGAAATCTTATGCTGATAAATGGAAGAGATTTTGTGCTTGGAACCGAGCACATGGAATAGACACAGCAAAGCCCAATATTCCTCAGATTTTACAATATTTAACTGAGATGCTTGACAAGGGCCCATCTTTTTCTTCAATAAAAATCCATGCCTCTGCCATCTCGGCTCATTACAACACAGAGCCACCCCTCTTTTCTCATCCACTGCTTAAACATTATCTTAGAGGGGCCAAACATTTAAGGCCTCACAGAAGAGCACCAACTCCTGCATGGGACCTCAATTATGTGCTGGAAAAACTCACCCTGCCTCCTTTTGAACCAGCAGCTACTGCGGATATAAAATTTCTATTTTGGAAAACAGCTTTTCTTTTGGCAGTCACTTCAGCAAGAAGGGTTTCGGAACTATAGGCTCTTATGGCAGTGGAGCCTTTCATTATAATTTACCTGGACAGGGTGTCCCTCAGGACCAATCATCCTTTTATGCTTAAGGTGGTATCCAGTGTGGCTCTTAACCAGACCATTCACCTGCCAACATTTTACACAAAACCCGCAGAACAAGGGAGCGGATTCTGCATTCATTGGATCTACACAGACAGCTAAGATTGTACTTAAACAGGACCAAATCTCTAAAAGTCTGAGCAACTACTGGTAGCATTTGCTGCAGGATCAGAGGGGAAGGTTTTATCAAAGCAGACTTATTTCTAAGTGGATAAGCCACTGCATTCATAGGGGATCACATCACATTCCACCAGGGCTGCCTCTACTTCAGCAGTTTTTCTCAGAGGGGTCCCAACCAAAGATATTCTAGAAGCTGCCACTTGGAGCTCTGTTCATACCTTCACAAAGCATCATCATTTACCTCTCTTCTCCAAATCCAGGGCAGGCTTTGCCGCTGCAGTCCTGCAGGGCCTTGTAGCCGCTCTTAATGCTGTTTAGTTCCATCCTCCCATCCATAGCTTTGGGATTCTACCCAAATGTAATGACTGCAACAGTGAAACATTAAGAACATAGTACAGTTGTGTACACTTGCCATAAATGTAGATGTTAGAGTGTATTCACTGTTGCAGTTTGGGTTACTCACCCGCCATCCCCCATTCTATACCTTTTCTTACCTTCACTATGCTCAAAAGCCTTTTGTGGTGTATTTGCTTTAAGTTGAAGGTAAAGTTTGTTTCTGAAAATGCATTTATATATTTACTGTTTATATATATATATATATATATATATATATATATATATATATATATATATATATATATATATATATATATATATATATATATATATATATATATATATATATATATATATATATACATATACATATATATATAATTTTTTTTTTGCTCCCCATTTGGGGGGGCACCTGACATCTGGGGCAAGAAAAACTGAATAAAATGGTGTCTGTTGCATGTTTTATACCCCTGACAACCTGACGTCATGGAAGAGGAGACAGCAACCGACGCAGGACCTAAGACTTAGTTATTCAGGCTGACTGAGGGCAACCTGCCAGCAGATTACTCAAATGTAATGGCTGCAACAGTGAAAACACTCAAACATCTGTATTTATGGTAAGTGTACACAACTGTACTGTATGGTTGGTTGATAGCCATACTTTTCTAGGGATGGTCTGCACCTGTCCTCTCTTGTTCTGAATATTTGCTAAAACCTTGTACACTCCCATAGTGCTTTTATTGTTATGCATTGCCAAACTGAAACCTTTCAACATAGCAACACCAACCCAATAAAATCTAAAGGTAGGCTTACCACCTGTCACACTTTGCGAGAGACAGTCCCTCTTTGGGCAGTTGTGTCCTGCAAAGAAATCGAAAAAAAAAATGTCCTGAGATTTTAGGATAAATATACTTCCTATATTTTATGTAATAGCTGCATAAAACAGTTACTCTGTATGTGAAACATCTAAATGTTATAAGAAACAGAATAAGCAACTAAAATGCTACAAGAATAAGCTTTTATTTATAGAAAAAGTGAAGTTCTGTCCTTTTTACTGGCTGTGGATATGTTTTGCCTTGCAAAATCTGACATTTCTACCAAAAATGTCCCACTTTGGGCATTTGAAAAGGTGGCAACCCTATCTAAAGGTGATGTGTCTTGATGCCAGGAGTCTAAACAAGAAACTCTGCCCCATTCAAACTTTCTTCACCGTAGAGAATGCAGATGTTTGTGCAGTTATTTAGACATGGTTTAAAGCCATGGGGAACATCCTGGCAGTGCAAGGCTATGTTTTCCGCAAAATTAGACTAGCTACTCCACTGGAAGGAACAAAAGGTGGAGGTGTCCCAAATTTACATAAAAACAAACACTTCTCAAGGCTGGTCAAACAGTATGCAACTCTCTTGAGCTTCTGTATGTCCAGATTACAGTAGCCATAGTCCCATACCTTATCCTTGCAAGATATAGGTTACCCTTTATAACCCAGGAAACTGATAACTCATACTTAAAAACATTGTGGTGACACTTCCCATTCATCCCAACACCATATTCATAGGTGAGTGTAACTATCCCACTGTGAACTGGTAATTATACATGGCTAGACACATGCAGGCTAAGAGATTTCTGGACTTTGTAAACACAAACGCCATGGACGAGCTAGTTGTTGTTTTTACTGGGGTGCTAACATCCTTGATCTGGTTCTTGTAAACATGAGAAACATTGCACACCCCACCTGTCATCACTGGTCAGATGGAACTATAAAGCTGTCCCCTTTGAAGTAAATACAGGACCTCAGCTAACCCCAGAACTTTCAGGAGTTATTTTGAGCAATTGTCATATTGTTGCATGACGGTCCTGGCAACATTTCACAGACCTCCAAACCTTGAAAACACTGCTTTTTCAGAATTTTTTACAAACCCTGTACAGCCATTTTAAGGACTGCAATAGACGGATGTTCCTGTCAGAATAAGCACAGGATAAACATAAAAAAAAAAAAACAATCTACCCTGGTGGAATCTCAATCAAAAGGAAGGTGATCATGGCGAAAATTAGGAAAGGTGATAACCCAGCAAAGTAAAAACTCCTCAATCTCAAAAAGCAACTCCAAGTCAGAGTTGAACTCAAAGATAGTCTACCTAAGACATATTTGAGGTAACAGTAGCTTTCTAAGCCAAGGACAATCACAAGGCTTTCTTCAGATATGTCTGTAACCTCAAAGACAATAAGTAAATCTGCTGAACTAATTGAAAATGGAGCCACCTGTAGTGAGCCAGAAGCTATAACATACACGTGGCTCCAGTGCACCCCCCCCCTTCCCCCCCGACACCACTCTGGAAATATCAATTATAGCTCCCACAACAGTTACTAGGAAACGAGAACTCAATGCAGTTTCCAATGTGAAGAACGCTACAGTGATGGGCCCTGTTAATATCCCTGGATGCCTCCTTAACAGCTTGAAACATGGGGTGATGGCTACCCCTGGAAACTACCATATTGATAGTACACATCTAAGAATAGACCCAGTGGGCAGTGAATTGGGAACACATGTAAACAGTAAACTGGCCTTTGACCATCATAGGTAAGTACTAGGCTAGCTGCTCTTAAAAATAAATAAGCAAGTAAAACAACAACTTTACAGCCGGCCCATTTTCTGAGCGCAGTATTGCCGTCCAGGGTGTTTAATGTGTAATCAATACCCTTCCAGGGGTGTACAAGCCCTCCACCTGCAGAGGCAGGTGTCATAACACTTCTGGGTGGGCGTTACACATCAATACACCCTGATGGGCATTACTGCTTGCGTGGCTGAGCTTGACAGGGAAGGGGGCACGACAGCAATGTAGTCACACTTTATATTCTCCTGGGTGGGGCCCCCAACTTGAAACTTGCTGGGGGCCCCCAAAATTCTAGCACCAGCCCTGCATGTTATACAGAATAAGGCAGAATATTAGTGGGCAAATAAGACAGGAAAACATATTTAAATTAACTGCTTATAAGAGATATGTATTAAATATACCTGCACATGGCAGAAATGTGAATGCACAAGACCTTATAATTTACACAGAAAATCATATAAAATATTATAAAATATTCTAAAAGTTGGAATTTGAAGCTTGGTCATGTGAGCTTTGAAGCTTTTTGCATATTGTATATTATTAGATTCATTAAGACTCCCTGAAATTACTAATTTCATAAGTCACAGCTGAAATATGCATGTTATATTGTCAAATTAGTATATCCTTTTTCAAAGAAAAGTAGATTTTTTTCAATACGTTTGACTCCGGGATGGCAGAATGTGATTTGAATTAAGCATGCTAACTTTAAATGCAATATAGACTGCAATTTTTTTTGACACCACAGAAACGGCAAGACATTCTCTTTGACCTCAGTAATATACATATTTTTATCAATTAAGTTAAGCTGGAGGATTTTTAAATATTTTGATATTTATCATAGTAACAGTGTAACATAATTGTAAGATAGACACTTGCACTTTTAAAATTAATCCAGAGCTTTTGTTAGATCTATAAGATATATAGATATATTTTTTTCTCAACATTATGTATATGTGCACTGATTTTTTTTTTGTATAATAGTTTAGTATGATACGGTTACCGGTCACCTGCAAGTTTACAGATAATCTTAGAGGTTTGGTTATAAGCGAATAATTTAGGAATATTAAATAGAGTAATGTTTATATAATAGTATAAATTATTTGCTGCATTATTTAATATTTGTGATTAAAAGACCAGGGTTATTAAATTTGACAGATAAACATATGCAATTTCAAATTAACTTGGGTTACAAAAATCATCTGCTACTTTTAACAGAGTAAAGGAATTGCAACATTTTGGAGAAAATCTACTGTAATGCCCAAGGTCATGCAATCCATTAATGATCCCAAACAAATGTATATATTTGTAATTAACAGAGATAATCCAGAGGGCTTGAGTGGAGTCTGGGGTATCCCACCTGTGACCTAGGGGGTGACAGGACTATCAAGAAATAGTACAAAGGATTAGTCTAAATAAAATCACTAATTAGCAGATCTAGGAGGCTCTCCAACACCCTGCATGAAGAATAAAGATGCCTCGTTTAAGTTTCAAGTAGTTTATTCAGTTAATAAACTACTGTATACTTCAAGGGATATTTTATTCCTCCCACAAGGTATCAGTCTCCTAGATCTGCATTTGTAGTAATGAAATATAATAGCAACTCTATACACTAGGTAATTTTACTGGATCCCTGAAATAGGTGCAAGAGTGACTAAATATCATTTAAGCTTGCTACAAAGTCACTGTAAGGGTAGTTTAATTTTAGCAGGAGAATTTAACTGCATATAGTATAGAAGATACAAGTGAACA
>NC_056733.1:619096896-619116607 GCF_019279795.1 Protopterus annectens
TGCAGAGGCTTCCCTGAACCCTGACTCTTTGCCTCCTGCTCCTGTTAAGCCTGATAGGTATTATAGGGTGCCCAAGCTCATAAGTATTTGTTTAAGAGTCCTAGGGCGGACCCAGAAACTATTTCTCAAGGGCCTAAAGGTGTTAAGGCTTCTGTGGTTAAAAATCCTGTTCCCACTGATAGAGGCAAGGGCTTTGGATAGGTGGGGAAAGAAAGTGTATACTTCTTCCACTCTAGCCATGAGAGCGTTGAATTGTCAGTTTCACATGCTAAAATATCAGAATTATCTCCTTTCACAATTAAAATCTAAGGTGGATGCTTTGGCGGAAGGTATTGAGTGTAAAGAGTTGCTGGATTTGGTTCATGTGTCTGAACAAGTGGGTAAGCATTCTTTGCAATGTGGTTTTGATGCTGTACAGGCCTCCTCGAGGGTGGCTGCTACTAGTTCTGTTCTTCGCAGGCATGCCTGGTTGAAGGATCAGAATTTAGCTGAGCATGTTAAGACAAGGATTTTGGATGCTCCTTTACAGTCTGATGTGTTGTTTGGATCGCCTGTGGAAGCAGTTTTAAAGAAAATGGAGGACAAAGCTAAGTCTATGCAAACTGTCAAAGATTTTTGCAGGTGCAGCCACCGGTTTAGTAGAAATTGGCCTGCTAAGGGGTGGACATATCCTGCTTATGATTCCCAGTCTAGGGGTAGGTCTAGACGTGGTAGGGCAGGGCTCAAGGTTCTTTTAGGCCTAGAACAGGGAGTTCACCTGCTCAGACTTCTGGTGAGGGCAGGGGTCAGTCCTTTCGTAAACAGACCCAATGACCTGTCTTTTCAGCTGCCAGTAGATTCTCGCCTGGCAGCTCCTTTGGGAGGAAGACTGTCTCTTTTCAAAGAAAATTGGGATTTAATTACTCAAGACAAATGGGTGTTGGATATCATTCACCACGGTTACAGATTTTATTTCCATACAATGCCCCTTTCAAAGGCATGCCAGACGTTCCTCCTCCACAAAGAAAAGAGGCTCACAAGCAAGTTTCTCAGTTACTCCAGATGGGGCCATTCAGCCAGTCCCTGTATCAGAAAGGGGCCTAGGATTTTATTCTCGCCTGTTCCTAGTACCAAAGAAGGGGAACACGTGGAGACCAATTTTGGATTTATCTCTCCTCAACACTTTTCTGGACATTCCCAAGTTCAAGATGTTGACGTTACAACAGCTTTTACCTCTGCTGGGCAAAGATCACTGGATGGTAACTTTAGATCTCAAGGAAGCTTACCTTCATGTGCCTATAAGGCTAAGTTGCAGGAAGTATCTGCGGTTTCGAGCTGGAAATTCTCATTATCAGTTCTCTGCATTGCCCTTTGGCTTATCTACTGCCCAGAGTATTCACAAAGGTTCTGGCTCCAGTGATAGCTTACTTCAGGCTTCAAGGAATTCAAATCTATCCTTACTTGGACGACTGCCTGATTCTGGCTCAAGAAAAGGAAGACCTTCTACAGCATCTGGAATATGTTATAGCAGTGCTAAGATGCCTAGGGTATTCTGTGAACGAAATAAAGTCCAGTCTAGTACCCTCTCAAGACATGTGCTTTCTGGGTGTGAGACTGAATACAGCAGCCCAGATGGCCTTTTAACCCCGGACAAACAAAAGAGTCTATCACTTTACTTCCATCAACTATCTCGACAGTCCGTGCTGACTGCAAGGACAGTCCTTCAAGCATTAGGGTTCATGGCATCTTGTATTCTGGTGCTTCCCAATGCCAAACTGCATATGAGGAAGCTACAATGGTATCTCAAAATGTATGGACACAGCACTGCCAGGATTTGGACACTGTCATTCAAATAATACCTTGCCTTCAAAAAGAATTTTTGTGGTGGGCTCAGGAATGTCACCTAAACAAGGGACTCTCTGTGACCCGGCCAGAGGCGAGTCAGATTTTAACGACAGATGCCTCGGACATTGCTTGGGGAGCTCATCTAAATGGAAAGTGGATACAAGACAAGTGGCCTGCCAGACTACAGCATCTACATATCAACATGAAGGAGATGTTAGCAGTCCAGTTTGCATTAATGGCTTTCAAGGAGTTACTTCTTCCAGGGCAGGTGTTGATTCTAACAGACAACACAACTGTCATGTGCTACATCAACAAGCAAGGGGGTACACATTCTTATCCTCTATGCAGGCAAGCAATGATTTTATGGGAGACTGCGCTAAGCTTGCAACTAACTCTTCAGGCAAGGTTTCTGCCGGGAGCACAGAACTCCTTAGCAGATGTGTTAAGCAGACAAATCATGGATCCCCACGAGTGGAAACTGGATCTTCATGTATTTCAAAAATTGACAGTGTCATGGGGAACTCCAGACATAGCTCTGTTCGCTTCTCCACTAAACCACCAGCTGCCACAGTATTGCACAAAGGGGTTTCATCACACAGCTTGGAAAGTGGATGCTCTGTCTTTCAGTTGGAAAACCTTCATGTGTATGCCTTTCCTCCTCTGCCTCTTCTTCCAAAGGTACTATTAAAGGTCAGACAAGACAGGCCAAGGATGATTTTGATAGCTCCAGATTGGCCTCGCAACACTGGTACCCACTACTACGGAGTCTGGTAAGGAAGCCTCCATGGCCTTTACCTCTGATTCCTCATCTGTTATCTCAGAAGGATGGTCATCTGCTCAATGTCAAGCTTCACTCTCTTCATCTAACAGCCTGGCATATTCTGTGTTGAAACACAGCAGGTCTCAACTTCCTCAACAAGTTTTAAATGTGATTATGGAAGCTAGAAGACCTAGTACAAGGAAAGTGTACGCAGAAAAATGGAAGAGATTTTTATTTTGGAGTACAGCAAAGAATTTGCAGGTTTCTGAGCCTAATTTGAGTGTGGCTCTTCAATATCTTACTGAGTTATTGGACAAAGGTTTGTCCTTCTCTTCCATTAAGATTCATGCTGCAGCAATTTCAGCTCACTATGATTGTGACCCACCATTGTTTTCGCATCCTTTGTTCAAGCAGTTTCTTAGAGGGGCAAAGAATATAAGACGCCCCCGTAGAGCTCCTACTCCTGCTTGGGATCTCAATTTTGTGTTGGAAAAACTTACTCTACAACCTTTTGAGCCTGCGGCTACTGCTGAATTGAAATACTTGTCATGGAAGACTGCTTTTCTGTTGGCTATTACTTCTGCAAGAAGGGTGTCTGAGTTGCAGGCCCTTATGGCAGTAGAGCCATTTTTGATTTTCCATAAGGATAGGGTATCATTACGTACTAATCCTTCCTTTATGCCTAAGGTGGTTTCTAGTGTGGCTTTAAACCAAACTATTCATTTGCCTACTTTTTATGCAGACCCCCAAAATAAAGGGGAAAGGATTTTGCACACTTTAGATGTACACAGGCAATTGCGTTATTATTTAGGCAGGACTAAAGATTTCAGGCAGTCTCAGCAGTTGTTTGTTTCTTTTGCTTTGAGTTCACAGGGCAAGCCTGTGTCAAAACAAACTATTTCTAGGTGGATTGGCTTTTGCATTGCATTTTGTTATTCCCATCATGGCAAGGAGATTCCAGCTGGGATTAGGCCTCATTCCACTAGGGCTACTGCCACTTCAACAGCATTTCTAAGGGGGGTGGCGACTAAGGATATTTTGGAAGCAGCTACTTGGAGTTCAGTGCATACTTTCTCTAAGCATTATCACCTTCCTATCTACTCTAAGTCTAGGGCTGGTTTTGCCACAGCTGTTTTGCAAGGCATGTTGTCAGCTCCTGCTTCTTTATGATTTGCCAGCCTCCCTTACCTCTGCTTTGGGATTCTACCCAATAGTAAGGACTGCAGCAATGGGGAACCAAGAACATAGTACAGTTTTGTACCTACCATAAATGTAGATGTTCGAGGATCCCCATTGCTGCAGTCCAATTTACCCTCCCTCCTTCCCCTCTGTGTTTAGGGGTGGTTGTGTAGGTGAGGTTACATGCTTATATTTTTGTATATATTCCTGTATATATGGTACATATTTTTGGTGCAGGTATTTTGGGCCTTGTCTTTTTAGGGTCTTCTGACATCTGGGGCAAGAAAAGACTGAGGATATGACGTCGGTCATGCGCATTAGTACCCTGACGTACTGACGTCAGTCTAATGCGCCCTGACCGACGTCAGCCTTATACTCTGGTATTCGGGCCGACTGGATGCGGACTATACCCAATAGTAAGGACTGCAGCAATGGGGATCCTCGAACATCTACATTTATGGTAGGTACAAAACTGTACTTTTTCTCTGAAATATACAAGATGTACCAAAATACTTGAATTGGAACCACACACATGGTCAGCTACCATCCATTACAGCTTGTGTGGTTCATTTGTAAGCATCTTTAATTGCTTTCTGTGGATTTCTGAATGTCGTCTTAAGCCACAGCAACTGAGAATAGCATTTTTCTGGAAGAGCATATACATACACACAGATATGATATATATATATATATATGTGTGTATGTATAAATGTCACTACTTTTAATATATGATATAATTCTATGCATATGAAACTGGAAGTCTGAAAAATATTCTTAGAATATAGGTTAGGAGGGTGGCCTAATGGTTAAGGTGTTTGCCTGACAAACACGATGCAAGGTTTGAGTCTCAAGGGATAATTGGCTAGGCTTAAAATGGCTCACAAGGGCAGTTGGTCTAGTACTAATCTATGATCCTAATACCGTATTAACAGATGAAAATAAAATTAAATGTACTAAAGTAGCTTTTTCTTTAATGAAAAAAACTGGCAGTTATCCATAAGGAATTGCTTGAATAGTTGTTAAAATGTTGATTGTCGGAACAGTCACTCAGGAAGAATGTTCTCTTATGCCTTAAGTTCACTTTGTCTTTAAGCAAAGTATTTCTTCTCCCAGTTGATAAGTTGTCAATCTCGCCTTCATTCTTGCTGGATGAGTTCGGAGCCGATCCTCTGCTCCGACTCTGCCAATATTAAAGCTCGAGAGCTAATTACACCGGCTCGAGGCTCCCCTATATCCCACAATGCTAGGCGGTAACTACTCGGATCTCGTATGCCGCTATAGCTGACGAGGTGCTTTTCTACCGGCTCAGGCAGGTGAGTTAGAGTTTTACCTTATTAGGTACTTCTTAAACCCCCTTTTTTGTTGTCATACCATAACCTTTAAGTTTAGTTAAGTATTTAGATAAATCGACCCCTGTTTGTAGAGTCTTTTTTTCCTTTCTTCCCTTATCTTGTAGGCCTTAGGCCCCTACCCTTCCCCCAGTCCATTAGTGACTAAATTAGTTGTCCTTTTTTCTGTTAAGGGCTTGTGTGTGTGTTTGTGGCTTGCTTTAGCCTTAATAATTTAATTTAATAATTTAATAATTTTTTCTGTAAAGGGTGTGTCTGTAGTGTGTTTGTGTTGTCAGGCACTCCTTTTTACTGTGTCAAAAGACAAGGTCTCAGGCTTCAAGAAGTGTGACTCGTGCTGTCAGAAAATGTCTCTGACAGATGGTCACACTTCTTGTGTGTATTGCCTGGGGCCTTTGCACCTGCAGGACTCTTGTGCTTTGTCATGGGTTTAGCCCTAGAGTCCTGCAGGAACGCAAGAATAAACTAATCTTGCGGGGCTTAAAGCCTGAAGGCCCCCCCCCGACTCAGTCTGTGTCGGGGAAGCCTTCCAAAACTTCCAAACAGTCGGCTCCGGTTCCAGAGTCGACTGCTGGAAAGACTGTCTGCTTCAACATCGGCTCCGGCTGGAGACAGTTTCCAAGCCTCATACTGTTACCTCTGCTCCGGCAGGAGCCGAGGCTGATAAAACTCCATTGGCTCCGATACTTTTATCGGAGCCACAGTCTAGGAAGAGGTCCAGATCTCCCTCTATCGGCTCCGTGCATTCGGCGCCAGGATCCCTTCTTCTTTCTGAACGGAGCCATAAAACTCATTCCTCACAGTCTTCCAGGTTATCTGACCATGATTTGCAAAGGGTAGTGAGTAGACTTCTCAAGTCTGAGGCACTGGCCCAAATGCTGCATAGCCCGACTCACCAGTCAGTGGCTATTTCTGTACCCCAATACATTCCTCCTCCGACTCCTTTGAGTTCGGAGCCAGGGCTTGTCGGAGCCATGACTGTCGGTGCGTCGGATCCGATACCTTCCCTTTCGGCTCCGTCGTCTGCTCCGATCTCCTCCTCTGAGGGATCTCGGCACCAGGCTTCCCTCGTCGGCTTCGAGGGGGCGAGTGGCATTGGACCCTTGTCCGACCCCGCTCTCCCTCTCGGGGCTTCGGCGTTGGTGAGTTCGGCTCCGACATCGGCTTCGGAGCCGTCCCTGTCTGTGCCGGGGGAGGTCCTAGTCTCTTCAGAGCGGGGGCCTCTGGCCTTGCCTGACAGGGTTGCCTTCGAGGTCATGCGGAGCGTGCTAGAACCAGGTTCTGCCCCACAGTCTGCTCCTTCAGCCCCTCCATCTACAGTGCCTGCGGTGATTTCTACTCACCCCTTTGTCTTAGACCGCAGAGAGCCAACTCCTCAAGTTTCCCCATTGGGAGTTTCCTCCTCTTCCGAGGCCTCTCCTGACCCAACAGGAGATCCCCCAAGGAAGAGGCAGTGCAAGAGGAAGCACATTGACTCCCCTAAGTCTATCACCTCTGACACCGACTTAGAGGAATCCGAAGGTTCCCCTCGATCCCCCTCTGAGGATGTCTCCTTTGCTGACATCCTTGAGATCCTGAAACAGAGGGGGAACTGGCCAGCCCTCAACCTTTCGGAGGATGAGTCAGTGTATCTTGAGGCGTTTTGGCTCTCGCCCTTCTACCTCCTGGGTGTCCCCTCCCTTTGACCCCCTTATGGAAGTGGTGGCAAGGAAGGCTTGGACGGCTCCTGACTTAGTGGAACCCACCCCAAGGAGACCATCTAAATTTATTACTGCCCCTAGAGATAAAGATTTTTTATCCAAAGGTGTCCCTGTTGATGCCATGGTGGTGGCTGCGGCCACTAAGGAGTTAGCTGATCCTTCGGTTCCTGTCCATCCTCCTAATAAGGAATCTAGGACCATGGACAGGTACGGCTAGCGGATGTTCTCATCAGCGACCTTTTCAATGCGGTCGCTGAACTACTTATGCCACTTAACTCATCTCCAGAGAGATTTACTCAAGGATATGGGTGAACTGATAAAGGATTCTACAGCTGAGGGGTTCAAAGACGCAGTGAACTCCCAGTTGGCAACCCTGAATTCCATCGTTAACTCCTCCATGCAGCTGGTCTCATATGCAGCAGATGGGGCGAGTAGAGCCGCAGGCACAGGTGTTGCCTTACGACGTCACGCCTGGATGCGGCTGTGCAACTTTGCGGACCCTTTCAAGGCGTCCTTCACCAATTCTCCTTTTGATGGAGCCATCCTTGTTTGGTCCACAGGCGAAGGATACATTGACCAGGTGCGAGGTAGAAGGTAAGACTCTCTCTGCTGTAGGAGTCAGTTTTTCTACCCCTTCTAGACCCTATCCCAAAGGTCAGAGGGAGGAAAGATGTGGTTCTGCAAACTATCCCAGGGAGTCTCATCTGACGCACGAGGCCGATTCCCCTCTAGAGACAGAGGAGGGAATAATAGATGCCACCCTAGAGGCAGAGGAGGTCCGCAAAACCAGGGTAGCAGAGAAATGTTCTCTGGCAAACCCTTTCAGCATCCCTGAGGGGCTGCCCGGCTGTCCACCTTCGGAGGCAGTCTGGGGAAGGTTATCCCTGTACGCAAAAGCCTGGCTTTCCCTTACTCAAGACAAATGGGGTACAGTCTATCATATCCGAGGGTTACAAAATTCCCTTTATTCACATCCCAACCCAACCCAAAAGATCCCTTCCAGATGTTCCACCCGGTCTAAGGGAACAAGCAGCATTAGAAATTTCAAAGCTGCTATCAAAAAGAGCTATCCAGTCAGTCCCGGCAGACCAGCAAGGCTCCGGAATCTACTCCAAATTCTTTTTGGTACCAAAGAAAACAGGACTGGAGACCCATACTGGATCTCAGCTACTTAAACAAGTATGTCAGGAAAACAAAATTCTGGATGGTCACGCTACAGTCCATTCTACCCTTCTTGGGTCAGGACAATTGGATGTGCTCGCTAGATCTTCTAGATGCGTACTACCACATCAAAATGAACAGATGCTCCAGGAGATATCTCCGCTTCAGGCTGGGAGCCAGTCACTACCAGTTCAGGGCCCTGCCCTTTGGTCTCACTACAGCCCCCTGTGTGTTCACCAAATGCATGGCAGTGGTCGCGGCTCACTTGAGACGTCAAGGATTCCAGGTGTTTCCATATTTGGACGACTGGCTCCTTACCGCCACCACCAGACATCAGCTTCTTCTATCCAGGGACTTCACCATCCAATCTTGCCAAGCTCTAGGCATTTCGATAAATTTCGAAAAATCTGCCTTGTCGGTCTATTACCTTTATAAGCGCCACCTTAGACAAGACTCACAGAGCAGAGAGTGTCAGACATTCGGAACCAAGTTTCCCTTCTCTTACAATGCAACAAAGCCCAAGCCAGACTAGTTTTGAAGGTGTTAGGACTCATGGCAGCAGCTATTCCCCTTCTTCCCTTAGCTCGCTTTCACATGAGGATCCTCCAATGGATGCTGTTTACTCAATGGTCCTTTCAACAGCTCCCGATGTCCCATACCATATTGATAACTCAATCATGCAAGAATCAACTGTCTTGGTGGATCACATCACATCAACTTCTCCGAGGAAGACCCTTCACTCTTCCCCTCCCAGTCGCCACGTTGACAACAGATGCCTCACTGATCGGGTGGGGGGGCATTATCAGGGCAGGACAGTCCAAGGCACGTGGCAACCTTTCGAGTGCCACTTGCACATAAACGTCTTAGAGATGAGAGCAGTGCTTTTAGCGTTGCAAGCCCTTCACGACTCTCTTCCCACTGGGACTATTGCAATTCAAACGGACAACATGTCCGTAGTGTGGTACATCAACAAACAAGGCGGAACCAGATCATACTCTTTATGTCAAGAGGCACTCAGACTTTGGCAATGGGCGATCTCTTCTCAGCGTTTTCCGATAGCAACGCACATTCCTGGGAAATCCAATGTTATTGTAGACAAATTGAGCAGGGCAATTCTCATGCCCCACGAGTGGTCTCTAAAGAAATCAGTTCTAGAAGTATAACTAAAATGGGGCCAGCCTTGCTGCGATCTTTTTGCTACTCCCCAAAACAGCAAGTGTCATGACTGCTTCACTCTCTTTCCGTTACCAGGCCGTCCCACCAGAGACTCTCTAGTCCATGATTGGCCCCGGGGACTTCTATATGCCTTACCCCCCTTTCCACTGATCTCAACTAATTCAGAAAGCCATCGCCTTGAGAGTGACAATGATCCTCATTGCCCCTTACTGGCCTCGACAGATATGGTTCCCCTTTTTTCATCGTTACCTTTTGGCGCAGCCTTGGCATCTGGACCCCAGTACCAGATCTGATAACCCACCAATCGGGTCAGCTGAACCAATCTCTGCCCTCTCTAAACCTCACAGCGTGGTTTCTCCGATTCCAACCTTAGCCAGGCTTCCCTCAATATCTCGCTCGGTCCTAGATATCTTGATAGCCTCTCATAAATCTTCTACCTGGAAGATTTATAGTACCAAATGGAAACACTTCTCCTTTTGGGCAACGTCAAAAAACATAGATCCCTTTACAGCACCTATCCAGTCTATTCTAGATTTTTTAGCAGAACTCTTTCATTTAGGATCATCTGCATCTACCATTAGAGTTCAATTGGCTGCCATATCTAATTTTCATGTTGGTGTCTCTGAGTCTAGCATCATGGCTCACAAACTCTGTAAAGCCTTTTTAAGGGGCGTATTTCTTCTCAAACCTCCAATCAAAGATCCCCCGCCTCAATGGGATTTGAACTTAGTTCTGGCATCTTTAATTTTTCCCCCCTTCGAACCGGCGGCTTCATGTTCTCTGAAGTTGCTTTCTTGGAAGACACTTTTTCTGGTAGCTATAACTTCAACGAGAAGGGTATCTGAACTCCATGCTCTGTGCAGTCGTCCTCCTTACTTAGTGTTTCACAAAGACAGGGTATCCCTCCATACTAATCCATCCTTTTTGCCTAAAGTTTCCTCTCAAATAAACCTAAACCAAATTATTGATTTCCCCGTCTTTTTCCCTAACTATTCAAACAGGTCGGAACAAAAGCTACATTTTTTGGATGTTCATCGCCAACTTAGATATTACTTAGACAGGACTAAACAATTCAGGAAATCTAATCAATTGTTTGTCATATGCGGAAGGGAAATTGGGCCTTCCAGTTACTAAAGTATCCCTCTCTAGATGGCTCAGCTCTACAATTACCTTCATCTATGAGATCAGACATCAAAAACTACCCTCGACCTAGAGCTCATTCAACTAGGGCATTAGCTACATCCGTAGCGCTTCAGGATAGGCTGCCAATAGATTCCATTTGTGCAGCAGCCACCTGGGCTTTCCTCATACATTCATTTCACATTACAAATTGGACATGGTTTCCAGAAACCGTGCCAGTTTTGGTTCCACTGTTCTCAAGAGTCTGTTCCGATAGGCCACCTGGGATAAGGTGCTAGGGACGCGGTCCCATCCAGCAAGAATGAAGGCGAGATTGACAACTTAACATTAAGAAGTTATGTACCTACCATATAACGTTCCATGTTGGTTGTCTTCTCGCCTTCTTTCTTGCGTCCCACCCTCCTTCCCCCAAGCCTGGACGGACCCACAGGAATTCAGTTTGTGTTCTTCCTCTGGAAGTTGTCATTCCCACATGTTCTTCCGCCTCTTTTATCCTTACTGAGGTCTGCGATACTTTTTACGCAGATTGTTTTGAGGTGGGGTTCCCTACTCCATTCTGTGGAACTAGGATTGCTTGGTATAGCTATCAAACGAGATCTGAGTAGTTACCGCCTAGCATTGTGGGATATAGGGGAGCCTTGAGCCGGTGGAATTAGCTCTCGAGCTTTAATATTGGCCGAGTCGGAGCCGAGGATTGGCTCCGAACCCATCCAGCAAGAAAGAAGGCGAGAAGACAACTAACATGGAACGTTATGGTAGGTACATAACTTCTTATTTTCATTGGTAAGCGCTTTATTTACTGCTATCCTAAGTAATTCCTTCTGATTAATATTGTATTGGAATAAGTATTAGTCTGCACCATGACAACTTCATTTATATATAAATGAAATGCCATACAAACAAAATAGTATGAGATGCCTGCCTGTCTATGCTGCTAAACTGTTATTAAATCATTCAGTTCCTTGCAGAAAATACAGTATAAAAGTAGCATTAGAAACTGCATGAATTTAACTGTCTCTGTAATGTAAACAAGTCAAGGAGACTAAGCTTTGTTTTTAAATGGTAAAAGCCCTAGGATGGAAAAACGCTGACTTTCACTACAGGAGAAAACAATGACAACAGTCATTGAGATGCACTCTGGTTATTTATTGCTAGTAACCCTTATTCTGCCCAATCAGGCCTCTTACTTTACAGAAGTGGACCTGATTGAGAGCAGCTTAGTCGATTTTTTTTTGTATAATTTAAAAAAAAAAGGGAAAAAGAAAAGTTTGTGAGTTGATAGTATGCAGCTGTGCAGACATTCATGGTGTCCTGGACCAAAAGGAGAAGTAGAAACCTGCGGCTGCTCTGCTACATGTGGACCCTTGATGGCGGGGAGATGATTGGGGGCTTGCCTCGGGTGCCTAACACTGACTATGATAACTTATATTTCTAAAATCTTCCATCAGAGAGCTGTTTTATTCATCACCTCTCTGTGTATACGTTAACTTTCTGAGACTGCTGTTTTATTAATGTTGCACAGATGTCATTCCTTGTGCAGTTCGATATTATTCATAAGATATTTTATTCTTCATACTCTATTACAAGCCATCTCGACTGTGTGTGTGTATATATATATATATATATATATATATATAGATAGATAGAGCGAGAGAGCGAGAGAGAGAGAGAGAGCGAGAGAGAGACGCGAGAGAGAGCGAGAGAGAGAGCGAGAGAGAGAGAGCGAGAGAGAGAGCGAGAGAGAGAGCGAGAGAGAGAGAGAGAGAGAGAGCGAGAGAGAGAGAGAGAGAGAGAGAGAGCGAGAGAGCGAGAGAGAACGCGAGAGAGAGAGCGAGAGAGAGCGAGAGAGAGAGAGAGCGAGAGAGAGAGAGCGATATATAATGTGTGTAGATATATGTGTGTGTATGTAGGCATATATACGTGTGTAGGCGCATATATATGTGTGTATGCATATATATTGTTAGAGAAAAATACTTTAAAAAGACCAAAAGCATAAGGTTCAATTCAGGTAACTTTATTTTTGCGCAAGGAGACAAAAAATGCAGTTAGAGTTTGTCTGACTAAATAAATCAGGAAGTGTCACCGTTATTATACCTTTCTTTCAAGACATTGCCCACTACGACTAACGTAGCAGCTCACCAGTTCATGATTTAATTTTACAGATATTTCTCATATTTCTAGCTGACTTCAAAGTTTAAAAAAGATTTTTCAGTAAACAGGATGGCCTTGATGACCACTGGTCAATTATAACTTTCTTACTATCTGATGTTACAAGTCTAGGTACTATGGCTAATTTAAGCACAATGCAAGTACAGATTTCTGAAGCAGTTTATTGTTCTTTATATCTATCTATCTTGCAGCTTGTGCACTTTTTCATCAACACGAACAGAGCTTATTGTCTATAATGAATGGATCTAGAGAAATTATTATTCTCCTTTCAATTTCCTGACCTAGCAGAAAACTACCTGCTTTCCAGTACATTTCCAAGGCATAAACATGTATTTTGTTGTGCTAGCAAACTAGGTCAGAGTGCATCTTGCAGTGTCAGAAAGCACAATTTCAGAAAAGCACATTTTCAGTCTCAAATAAAACTAGTGCTGCATATAGAATAAAAACGTGTTAATCTTCCCTTATTGGAATAAGCATTGCACACATGTTGATACATATTTTTCTAACTTTTCCCCCCTGTTAATACTTTTTATTCTATTTCAAAAGCATAAACAGTTTGTTTCTTCTCCTAACCTCTTCCTTTGAGGATTTGCAGCTAAGAGTCATTCAGTTTAAACTTATGAAAGTGTTTCCTTTTTCAACAGTTCTTCAATTTCAGTACTTTCATACAAAGTCTCAGAAACTGACAGGTCTATAAAATCTTTGATTAATTTTTTCATGAAGGGAATTCCACAGCAAATGCATGCTCCTAACAATAGTAATCCCACACAAATGGCAATTAGGATGTTCATTAGGATGGAACCCCACCCCCCAAACAAATTCTGGAAAAAGTCCATCAGTGGGTTTGGGCCTGGCCTGGTCATGTCTGACACTTGTTGGATCACTTCCAAATGGTCATTAATTTCATGCTTATTGTCGGGAATGAACGAACAGCACTTGTCTTTGATTAAAGCGCACGTACCATCTCTCACCGCTAGGGTGAAGTCAAGAGCCATGCGGTTTTGAAGCACCACAATTCTCATTGCATTCAGTTAATCGGTCATTAATTCAAGAGCAGAAAAAGTTGCATTGCTCATGACCTCGAGAAGTTTGGATAGCTTTCTCAGTTCCCAAATTGATTTAACTGCACCATATGCAGGGGCTACGCCGGCCCAGGATAAGATAGTGTCACTCAAGTCCATGTGTGCTAGTTTACTTTTGTCTTTCACGGAGTTATGGTTCCTCCAGCCTGCTACGATCTGTCCCACTGGATTTTCAGGTTTCTTCGCGACATCTCTGACGTTTCGAATTCTCCCATGAGGCAAAGCTTGTAGTGTGTCGTATGGCCGGGACCAGGTAACCCAAAAAACACCTGCCGGACCATTTCTCAGGCAACCATTTGTATGCCCTTTTCCCACATATGAAATAACAGTTTATACCTTAGTATTGATATACACCTTCCCTGCATCAAACATTTTCTTATCTATAATAGACAGTTGCTTTAAAAGAACAGGATTATGTTGTATATCACTGACAGTTTTATGCAAGGACTCAAAATGAGTCATAATCTGCATCACAAATTGTTTCTGTATTTTTAGGTTTAATATAACATTTATAAGAAATAGTCACTTTACATCTACTCCAACCTACTTGAATAGTGTCATTCTTAAAAAAGCATACGATTCCTGTTTGTGTAACAGGCAGAAGTAATGCAATTTTGTCTCGATTTCACAGGCGTAGTCTCAAAAATCAAGTTTTCCCAGGTCTCATTGACCCCTAGGGGGACAGCACCCATAAAAAATCCCCCGTATGCTGTTTGTATAGCTGTGCAAATCCAACAATTTGAAATATTAAAAGTCTAAGCATACACACATTTGCTTGGTAAGTGTTAAAGTTCTGATGCTAGTCTATGAATGTTGAATCACGTTTATTCAGTCTAGCTGGTGTGGCTGAAGAAAAGAAAGGCCACAGCAAAAGCCACAGCAAAAAGAACATTGTCACTAATGCAGTTAAGATGATTATGCAACACTGCTGAATATACTGCTGAAATCGTTCAGTATTCCTGTTGTCTCTAGGTCTTGACGTCATTTTTATTGCTGCTGTGTGTTAGCAAGATTTTTATCAAGTTCAAAGTTTTTGACTAGTTTACAGTGCATCAAATGAATCCAAGATGAACGTTCCGCAATCTTGACTGCTGTGGGCATGCGCAGCAGTACTTGATATAGACCTTCTCACTTTGGTGTCGTCCAATTCTTCTTTTTGATTGTCTTCACCCAGACCCAAGTGCCTGGGGCTACTGCTACTTCGGAGGTGTTAGTTTGGTCTTTATCTGAAACAGAATTAAACTGTAAAAGATGTTTGTTTTTTAGCATATTCCTCATGTAGTCTGCAAGTGTCCAATCTGCTTCCTGGTCTGCAGGCATGAGAGGTTTCCACTGAGGTATATAATAAGCTCTTCCGAAAATCTTTTCGAAAGGTGTCAATCCTTTTGCATTCGGAACAGTTCTCATGCTCAACAGTGCCAGGGACAAACAGTACACCCAATTCTTCTGTGTTTCTGCTATAAGCTTCCTAAGCTTATTCTTTAAAACTCCATTGTGCCTTTCTACCAACCCTGCAGATTGAGAGTGATATGCACAGTGATGTTTTAAAGAAATCCCAAAATACTGACTTAGCTGTTGTATAGTTTGGTTAACTAAATGTGTACCATTGTCACTGTAGATCCTTTCCGGTATGCCAAATCTAGGAATGATCTCTTTAGGGTCTTTGCGACAGTGGCTGCATCTGGTTTACTAGTCGGAAAGGACTCCACCCATTTGGAGAACATATCCACAATGACAAGGCAGTACTTTTTGTTTTCACATTTGTTCAATTCTATGAAATCCATACAGATGGTATGAAACTGATACGGTGGAAACTCCCTTGCTTGGGCTTTAATGCCCCTTAGGCATGATGTCTATTATAATTGTGACATGACAGGCAAATGTTTTAGTGTAGTTTGAAAACCCATACGTAGCGAACACCCGATTCACTAACTGTACCATCCCCCCTGTTGAGACATGGCTCTGCCCATGGCTCAACAAAGCTGCATATCTAAATAAATTAGACTGTAATATTGGTTTTCCCTCTTTGGAGATGTACAGCCCTTCCTTGATGACTGCTCCTCGTCTTTTCCATTTTTGTTTTTCAGCCTATGTAGTAAGTGTCTGCATTGTTTTCAACATTTCTAAGTCTAAAATCTCAGAAGGTTGTAATTCCTCATTCAAAAGAAATGCTTCTGAGGCTGCTTGCTTTGCAGCTGTCAGCTCTCGCATTGCCTTTTGAAATCCTATCTTGTTTTGTATAAGCTATGCATTTACAAATAGCTACTTTCTGAGGCAACTGAATAGAATCTAACAAATCTAAAATAAACTGTGCATGGTTAATCGGTTTGCCAGTAGATGTCACCATTCCTCGATTCTTCCATTGTTGTGCAAAAACATGTACAGTAGAAAAAGCATACTGGCTGTCTGTAAAAATGTTTACGCTTTTATCCTTTGCTAAGGTACATGCCCGTGTCAAGGCATTCAACTCTGCTGCTTGTGCAGATAAGTTATGTGGTAGAGGTTTCGCTTCTACAGTCTCATCAGAAACTACTGCATAACCTGTTAGGTTCTGTCCAGTAGGACTCCTTTTGCATGAGCCATCCACGTAATATGTCACCTCTGCATTATCCTAGGGAACATCCATGAGGTCTTTTCTAGGCAGTGTGTTTTGCTCAGTTATCTGCAGGCAGTTATGGGGTGTGCCATCCACAGGAGTTGGGAGCAAGGTAGACTGATTCAAAGTAGTACATCGTTCAATTGTCATGTGAGGTTGGCTCAGCAATATAGTCATACAAGAAAGATGCCTAGCAGGGGAAAGATGTGCTATTTTTTCTTGCAGTAAAATGATTGCGACTGCATGAGGCAGTCTCAATGTGAGAGGGTGGAATAGCACTACTGAGGCCGAAGCCTGCACTGCCATTGCAGCTGCAACTACTGCTTGTACACAGTGCGGTAGAGACCGCGCCACTGGGTCCAGTTGTGCTGAATAATAAACAATGGGGCGTTGCTTGTCCCCATGCTGTTGAGTCAATACTGATGTCATATAACCTTGCTTGCAATCTACAGTTTGGAAAAAACGTTTGATAATTTGGTAATCCTAAAACTAATGATGATGCTATTAATTGTTTTAGCTTGCAGAAAGTTATTTCTGCTTCTGGTGTCCACTGTATTAAATCTTGTGCTGCCATAGGCTTCTTAAAAATCAGGTCGGTTAAGGGTGCATATTCCAAAGCATAGTTTGGGATCCAGCTCCAACAAAAATTAGTCGTACCCAGGAAGGACATCATTTCCTTCTTGGTTGTGGGTTTTGGTGCTTGTAAGATTGCTGCTTTTCTATCCTCATCTAGTGTTCTGCCATCTTTGGATATTACATATCCAAGGTATTTCACTTGTTTTCTCCAAAGTTGCAATTTATTTTTGCTTACTTTGTGTTTTTCAACTGCTAGGAATTTTAATAATGCTATAGTATCTTCCTTACAGTCTTGCTGGGTAGGGGCAGCCAGCAGGATGTCATCAACATAAAGTACAATTTGACTACCTTTCGGTGGGATAAATCCCACTAGATTACTTGCCATTTCTTGTGAGAATATTGCTGGACTTTCACTATAACCCTGTGGTAGTCGCATGTATGTATACCGTTTCCCCTGAAATGTAAATGCAAACCAATACTGGCTGTCACGGTGTATCTGTATCGAAAAGAACGCATTGCTGTTACCTACCACAGAAAAGTACTTCTGTTGAGATTTTAAATCATTCAATAAGGTATGTAGATCTGGCTCCGTAGGTGCTTTTGGTATTACTGTGTTATTTACAGCTTGTAAATCTTGGACCATACGCCATTCTCAGTTTGCTTTTCTAAATGGGAATAAGGGTGTGTTACATGGCGAATCGGGAGATTCCACCAGTATTCCCTTCTTAAGCAAAGCTGCTATGATAGGTTTAATTACCTGCCTGTGCATCTTTTCTCAAGGGGTACTGTCTCGTTTGTGGTCTGAATGCTGACTTTGGGGTGATAGTAACTGGTCCTGCTGTGCGAATAACTCCTACATCTGATCTTCCTGTTGACCAGAGAGATTATGGTATATCTAAAAAAGCTTTTTCTTCCTCTTCTAATAAGAGGGCGTCTCAGCTGTCTTTGCTGGACTGCAAGTGTACAGCTGGATGTGTTTGTGTTATCCAGTTCAATTTCTGTCTTTGTATTCCCTGTTCTGACAGTTCTGATTCTGTCTGTTTTTTTTTCCATTTTGTGACTTTTTCTCCTAGATCTATCCATTTTAAATTTTCCTCTTTAAACTAACATGCGGTATTAGATTTGATTTGTAAAGCGAAAAGAACTCCTGGGATAATGAACAGCTAACTACACTGTTCCCTTTCGTGTCCCAGTATAAATTACACAGTACTAATCTGTTTGCATGGTTTTTGAACAATTCTTGTTCATATTCTTTGTCAGGTCCTGGTGTATTACAATACAGAGTACAGTGCAATAGGTGGTGTATGTCAGTGCAAAGGGAGGGAAACTTACTGATAGCTACATTCATTAACTCTTCAGATGTCCTTCAAGAATGCAACTGCAGTCATAACATATGGGTTGTCCTGCCTCAGGCAGCCCTCGGTCGGCCAGATTCCAAAGTCCGGGTCCGACGTCGGCTGATGTCGCATTTCTCTCCGTCAGAGCGGCTGGAGTACATAAGCATCAGCCGACGCCATTTTCTTCAGTCTTTCTTGCCGCGCGGTGCCCGAAGCAGAAGCAGTTCGCAAGTGCCGGTCGGTCAGCTCCTGTATTCTTGAATCGAAGTCATCAAAAAGCTAAGTACCCCGTTGGGGACCTTTTCTTGCCTCGGCCGATGTCAGAAATTACTGAAAAAGTTAATAATTGTCTGTCTTGTGGTAAACAAATACCTCATAAGGATTTCCACTCTTACTGTCTTCCTTGCCTTGGCCCAGACCACGACGTCTCTGCCTGTGCTTGCTTCAACAAGCGCACTCTCAGGTGCCGGGCGGAGTTCGCTGAAGACTTTTTCGGCGAAAAATTTGCGTATACAATGCCGTCGGAACTTCCGACATCGCAAACGCCCAAGAAACGAAAAGACAGGGACCGACATCCTCGGCCCGCGTCTACCACCGACTCCACGCCAAAACCTACCGAGAGTGCTCCGGTTCCCCCTGAGACGGTTATTCCACCACTCCGAACCGAAGACACCGCAATACCGACGACTCCGATACCAGATACCACTCCGCAAGTTATAGATTTTCCTCTGGATACTGAAGCCGAGGAAATGCCAGAGACCATTGCTGTAGATAAGGTCACTCCTGCACGTGGAGCTGCCAGGCCTCCTATGGCCATGTCTATTGAGGCCTACACTCGGGCTAAGGCAGCCAGCAAGACTAAGCACCTTACAGCAAAAACCTTGCCTCAAACTACTCCTGAGACACAAATCATGTCTATGGCCGCAGACTTAATTTCCATGATGAGAGGTTCACAGGCCCATCCTGAGAGCATCCCAGCCTCCTCCTGATAAGAGGCCCCGGGTTGAACCCTCTGAACCTATCCCTTCAGATGAGGATTCTGAGGACTCTATCCACTCCGAGGGCCAGGAAGACCTCTTTCAGACCTATGAGGACTCGGATGCAGAGGATTCCATCCCCTCGGCCTCCCCTCCTGAGGATATTTCTTTTGGGGAAGTTCTGCATACCATGAGGGAACATTTTAAGTGGCAAGGCCAGGAATATTCTGATTCCAGAAAGCACCTTCGAACCTTCCTTAAAAAGCCCCAGCACAGGGCCCTAGCTATTCCTCCTGTGCTAGATGTTTTGGATGACCTATACTCTGACTCCAGTGTTACCCCGGATACTCTTCCTCCTGCTCCAGCCAAGCCAGACAGATATTATAGGGTCCCAGAAACACATTCTCATTTCTTTAGGGCCCATGCTGTTGATTTGGAAACTATTTCTCAGGGACCTAAAGGGGTTTCAGCATCCACCTCCAAAAATCCTTTGCCTTCCAACAGGGAAGCTAGGTCATTGGAGAGATGGGGGGAAAAAGGTCTACACCTCCACTACTTCATCTATGAGAGCTCTGAATTGCCTCTTTCATATGTTTCAATATCAGGATTACCTGTTAGATGATTTACAGAAAACATTGGCCTCTCCTGAACCTTTAGACAGGAAGTCTTTGCAGGAAGCTGTACA